>NW_025728325.1:0-224258 GCF_021461385.2 Schistocerca piceifrons | reverse complement strand
TTACTGTATCCCTTGGACCTTCTTATTGACGATGAAACACAGAAATTTCATCGGAATTAAATTCAAAAAGCACAATGCCGACTTAAGTAAAGAGGACTGACACTCTCACTTTCCATGTTTCGAACCTCTCCTGTGACTCCAGTTACAGATTCCGATGCTTCACTCAGGTTTACTGTATACCTTGCATCTTCTTATTGACGATGAAACAAAGAAATTGCATCGGAATTAAATTCAAAAGGCACAATGCGACTTAAGTACAAGAGGAATGACACTCTAACTTTCTATGATTTGAACGTCTCCTGTGAGTCCAGTTTTAGATTCCGATGCTTCACTTCAGGTCTACTGTATACATTGCACATTCTTATTGACGATGAAACACAGATATTGCATCCGAATTTAATACAAAACGCACAATACCGACTTAAGTACAAGAGGAGTGACACTCAAACTCTCTATGATTTGAACCTGTCCTGTGAGTCCAGTTTTAGATTCTGATGCTTCACTTCAGGTTTACTGTATCCCTTGGACTTTCTTATTGACGGTGAAACACAGAAATTGCATCCGAATTTAATACAAAAAGCACAATACCGACTCAAGTACAAGAGGAGTGACACTTTAACATTCTATGATTTGAACCTCTACTGTGAGTCCAGATTTAGATTCCGATGTTTCACTTCAGATTTACTGTATCCCTTGGACCTTCTTATTGACGATGAAACACAGAAATTGTATCCGAATTTAATACAAATGGCACAATGCCGACTTAAGTACAAGAGGACTGACACTCTAAGCTTCTATGATTTGAACCTCTCCTGTGAGTCCACTTTTAGATTCCGAAGCTTCACTTCAGGTTTACTGTGTAGCTTGCACCTTCTTATTGACGGTGAAACACAGAAATTGCATCGGAATTTAATACAAGAGACACAATACTGACACTCTAACAATGTATGATTTGAATCTTTCCTGTGAGTCCAGTTTTAGATTCCGATGCTTCACTTCAGGTATAATGTATCCCTTGGACCTTCTTATTGACGATGAAACACAGAAATTGCATCCGAATTTAGAACAAAATGCACAATGCCGACTTAAGGACAAGTGGACTGACATTCTAACTTTCTATGATATGCACCTCTCCTGTGAGTCCAGTTTTAGGTTCCGATGCTTCACTTCAGGTTAACTGTATCCCTTGGACCTTCTTATTGACGATGAAACACAGAAATTGTATCCGAATTTAATACAAATAGCACAATGCCGACTTAAGTAGAAGATGACTGACACTCTCACTTTGTATGATTTGAACCTCTGATGTGAGTCCAGTTTTAGATTCCGATGCTTCACTTCAGGTTTACTGTATACCTTGCACCTTCTAATTGACGATGAAACACAGAAATTGCATCGGAATTTAATACAAAAGGCACAATGCCGACTTAAGTAAAAGAGGACTGACACTCTAACTTAGTATGATTTGAACCTCTCCTGTGCGTCCAGTATTAGATTCCGATGCTTCACTTCAGGTTTACTGTATCCCTTGGACCTTCTTATTGACGATGAAACACAGAAATTGCATCCGAATTTAATACAAAAGGCACAATACCGACTTAAGTACAAGAGGAATAACACTCTAACTTTCTATGATTTGAATCTCTCCTATGAGTCCAGTTTAAGATTCCGATGCTTCACTTCAGGTTTACTGTATCCCTTGGACCTTCTTATTGACGATGACACACAGAAATTGCATCGGAATTAAATTAAAAATGCACAATTCCGACGTAAGTAAAAGAGGACTGACACTCTCACTTTCTATGATTTGAACCTCTCCTGTGAGTCCAGTTTTAGATTCCGTTGCTTCACTTCAGGTTTACTGTATCCCTTGGACGTTCTTATTGACGATAAAACACAGAAATAGCATCGGAATTAAATTCAAAAGGCACAATGCCGACTTAAGGACAAGAGGACTGACACTCTAAATTTCTGTGATTCGAACCTCTCCTGTGAGTGCAGTTTTAGATTCCGATGCTTCACTTTAGGTTTACTGTATCCCTTGGTCCTTCTTATTGACGATTAAACACAGAAATTGCATCCGAATTTAATACAAAAGGCACAATGCCGACTTAAGTAAAAGAGGACTGTTGCTCTAACATTCTATGATTTGAACCTCTCCTGTGATTCCACTTTTATATTCCGATGCTTCCCTTAACGTTTACTGTATCTCTTGGACCTTCTTATTGACGATGAAACACAGAAATTGCATCCGAATTTAATACAAAAGGCACAATACCGACTTAAGTACAAGAGGAGTAACACACTAACTTTCTATGATTTGAATCTCTCCTATGAGTCCAGTTTAAGATTCCGATGCTTCACTTCATGTTTACTGTATCCCTTTCACCTTCTTATTGACGATGTAACACAGAAATTGCATCCGAATTTAATACAAATGGCGCAATGCCGACTTAAGTACAAGACGACTGACACTCTCACTTTCTATGATTTGAACCTCTCCTGTGAGTCCAATTTTAGAGACCGGTGCTTCACTTCAGGTTTACTGTATCCATTGGTCCTTCTTATTGACGATGGAACACAGAAATTCTATCCGAATTTAATACAAAAGGCACAATGGCGACTTAAGTACAAGAGGACTGACACTCTCACTTTCCATGATTCGAAACTCTCCTGTGAATCCAGTTTTAGATTCCGATGCTCTCACTTCAGGTTTATTGTATACCTTGCACCTTCTTATTGACGATGAAACAAAGAAATTGCATCGGAATTAAATTCAAAAGGCACAATGCCGACTTAAGTACAAGAAGACTGACACTCCCACTTTCTATGATTTGAACCTCTCCTGTGAGTCTAGTTTTAGATTCCAATGCTTCACTTCAGGTTTACTGTATCCCTTGGACCTTCTTATTGACGATGAAACACAGAAATTGCATCCGAATTTAATACAAAGGGCACAATGCCGACTTAAGTAAAAGAGGACTGACACTCTAACTATCTATGATTTGAACCTCTCCTGTGAGTCCAGTTTTAGATTCCGATGCTTCCCTTCAGGTTTACTGTATCCATTGGTCCTTCTTATTGACGATAAGACACAGAAATTGTATCGTAATTTAATATAAAAGGCACAATGCCGACTTAAGTACAAGAGGACTGACACTCTCACTAGCTATGATTTGAATCCCTCCTGTGAGTCCAGTTTTAGATTCCGATGCTTCACTTCAGGTTTACTGTATCCCTTGGACCTTCCTATTGACGATGACACACAGAAATTGCATCGGAATTAAATTCAAAATGCACAATTCCGATGTAAGTACAAGAGGACTGACACTCTAACTTTGTATGATTTGAACCTCTTCTGTGCGTCCAGTATTAGATTCCGATGCTTCACTTCAGGTTTACTGTATCCCTTGGACCTTCTTATTGACGATGAAACACAGAAATTGCATCCGAATTTAATACAAGAGGCACAATACCGACTTTAGTACAAGAGGAGCAACTTTCTATGATTTGAATCTCTCCTATGAGTTCAGTTTAAGATTCCGATGCTTCACTTCAGGTTTACTGTATCCCTTGGACCTTCTTATTGACGATGACACACAGAAATTGCATCGGAATTAAATTCAAAATGCACAATTCCGACGTAAGGAAAAGAGGACTGACACTCTCACTTTCTATGATTTGAACCTCTCCTGTGAGTCCAGTTTTAGATTCCGTTGCTTCACTTCAGGTTTACTGTATCCCTTGGACGTTCTTATTGACGATAAAACACAGAAATTGCATCGGAATTAAATTCAAAAGGCACATTGCCGACTTAAGTACAAGAGGACTGACACTCTAATTTTCTGTGATTCGAACCTCTCCTGTGATTCCACTTTTATACTCTGATGCTTCCCTTAACGTTTACTGTATCTCTTTGACCTTCTTATTGACGATGAAACACAGAAATTGCATCCGAATTTAATACAAAAGGCACAATACCGACTTAAGTACAAGAGGAGTAACACTCTAACTTTCTATGATTTGAATCTCTCCTATGAGTCCAGTTTAAGATTCCGATGCTTCACTTCAGGTTCACTGTATCCCTTCCACCTTCTTATTGACGATGAAACACAGAAATTGCATCCGAATTTAATACAAATGGCGCAATGCCGACTTAAGTAGAAGAGGACTGACACTCTCACTTTCTATGATTTGAACCTCTCCTGTGAGTCCAATTTTAGAGACCGGTGCTTCACTTCAGGTTTACTGTATCCCTTGGACATTCTTATTGACGATGAATCACAGAAATTGCATCGGAATTAAATTCGAAAAGCACAATGCCGACCTAAGTAAAAGAGGACTGACACTCTCACTGTCTCTGATTTGAACCCCTCCTGTGAGTCCAGTTTTAGATTCCGATGCTTCACATTAGGTTTACTGTATCCCTTGGACCTTCTTATTGACGATGAAACACAGAGTTTGCATCCGAATTTAATATATAAGGCACAATGCGACTTAAGTACAAGAGGGATAACACTCTAACTTTCTATGATTTGAACCTCTCCTGTGAGTCCAGATTTAGATTCTGATGTTTTACTTCAGGTTTACTGTATCCCGTGGATCTTCTTATTGACGATGAAACACAGAAATTCTATCCAAATTTAATACAAAAGGCACAATGGCGACTTAAGTACAAGAGGACTGACACTCTCACTTTCCATGATTCGAACCTCTCCTGTGAGTCCAGTCTTAGATTCCGATGCTCTCACTTCAGGTTTATTGTATACCTCGCACCTTCTTATTGACGATGAAACAAAGAAATTGCATCGGAATTAAATTCAAAAGGCACAATGCCGACTTAAGTACAAGAAGACTGACACTCCCACTTTCTATGATTTGAACCTCTCCCGTGAGTCTTGTTTTAGATTCCAATGCTTCACTTCAGGTTTACTGTATCCCTTGGACCTTCTTATTGACGATGAAACACAGAAATTGCATCCGAATTTAATACAAAGGGAACAATGCCGAATTAAGTAAAAGAGGACTGACACTCTAACATTCTATGATTTGAACCTCTCCTGTGAGTCCAGTTTTAGTTTCCGATGCTTCCCTTCAGGTTTACTGTATCCATTGGTCCTTCTTATTGACGATATGACACAGAAATTGTATCGGAATTTAATATAAAAGGCACAATGCCGACTTAGGTACAAGAGGACTGACACTCTCACTATCTATGATTTGAATCCCTCCTGTGAGTAAAGTTTTAGATTCCGATGCTTCACTTCAGGTTTACTGTATCCCTTGGACCTTCTTATTGACGATGAAACACAGAAATTGCATCCGAATTTAATACAAAGGGCACAATGCCGAATTAAGTAAAAGAGGACTGACACTCTAACATTCTATGATTTGAACCTCTCCTGTGAGTCCATTTTTAGATTCCGATGCTTCCCTTAAGGTTTACTGTATCCATTGGAGCTTCTTATTGATGATGAAACACAGAAATCGCATCCGAATTTAATACAAAAGGCACAATACCGACTTAAGTACAAGAGGAGTGACATTCTAACTATCTATGATTTGAATCTTTCCTGTGAGTCCAGTTTTAGATTCCAATGCTTCACTTCAGGTTTACTGTATCCCTTGGACCTTGTTATTGACGATGACACACAGAAACTGCATCGGAATTAAATTCAAAAGGCGCAATTCCGACTTAAGTAAAAGAGGACTGACACTCTCACTATCTATGATTTGAACCTCTCCTGTGAGTGCAGTTTTAGATTCCGTTGCTTCACTTCAGGTTCACTGTATCCCTTGGACGTTATTATTACCGATAAAACACAGAAATTGCATCGGAATTAAATTCAAAAGGCACAACGCCGACTTAAGTACAAGAGGACTGGCACTCTAACTTACTGTGATTTGAACCTCTCCTGTGAGTCCAGTTTTAGATTCCGATGCTTCACTTTAGGTTTACTATATCCCTAGGACCTTCTTATTGCCAATGAAACACAGAGTTTGCATCCGAATTAAATACAAAAATCACAATGCCGACATAAGTACAAGACGACTGACACTCTAACTTTCTATCATTTGAACCTATTGTGTGAGTCTAGTTTTAGATTCCGAAGCTTCACTTCACGTTTACTGTATCCCTTGGACATACTTATTGACGATAAAACACAGATATTGCATCCGAAATTAATACAAAAGGCACAATACCGTCTTAAGTACAAGAGGAGTGACACTCTAACTGTCTATGATTTGAACCTCTCCTGTGTGTCGAGTTTTAGATTCCGATGCTTCACTTCAGGTTTACTGTATCCCTTGGATCTTCTTATTGACAATTAAAAACAGAAATTTCATCCGAATTTAATACAAAAGGCACAATGCCGACTTAAGTAAAAGAGGACTGACATTCTAACATACTACGATTTGAACCTCTCCTGTGAGTCCAGTTTTATATTCCGATGCTTCCCCTAATGTTTACTGCATCCCTTGGACCTTCTTATTGACGATGAAACACAGAAATTGCATCCGAATTTAATACAAAAGGCCCAATACCGACTTAAGTACAAGAGGAGTAACACTCTCATTGTCTATGATTTGAATCTCTCCTATGATTCCTGTTTAAGATTCCGATGCTTCTCTTCAGGTTTACTGTATCCTTTGGACCTTGTTATTGACGATGAAACACAGAAATTGCATCCGAATTTAATACAAATGGCACTATGCCGACTTAAGTACAAGAGAAATGACACTCTCACTTTCTATGATTTGAACCTCTCCTGTAAGTCCAGTTTTAGATTCCGATGCTTCACTTCAGGTTTACTGTATCCCTTGGACATTCTTATTGACGATGAATCACAGAAATTGCATCGGAATTAAATTCAAAAAGCACAATGCCGACTTAAGTAAAAGAGGACTGACACTCTCACTTTCTATGATTCGAACCCCTCCTGTGAGTCCAGTTTTAGATTCCGATGCTTCACTTCAGGTTTACTGTATCCCTTGGACTTTCTTATTGACTTTGAAACACAGAAATTGCATCCGAATTTAATACAAAAGGCACAATGCCGACTTAAGTACAAGAGGACTGACACTCCCACTTTTTATGATTTAAACCTCTCCTGTGAGTCCAGTTTTAGATTCCGATGCTTCCCTTAAGGTATACTTTATCCCTTGGACCTTCTTATTGGCGATGAAACACAGAAATTGCATCCGAAATTAATACAAAAGACACAATACCGACTTAAGTACAAGACGAGTAACACTCTAACTTTCTATGATTTGAACCTCTCCTATGAGTCCAGTTTTAGATTCCGATGCTTCACTTTAGGTTTACTGTATCCCTTGGACCTTCTTATTGACGATGAAACACAGAAATTGCATCCGAATTTAATACAAATGGCACAAAGCCGACTTAAGTACAAGAGGACTGACACTCTCTCTTTCTATGATTTGAACCTCTCCTGTGAGTCCAGTTTTAGATTCCGATGCTTCACTTCAGGTTTACTGTATCCCTTGGACATTCTTATTGACAATGAAACACAGAAATTGCATCCGAATTTAATACAAAGGACACAATGCAGACTTAAGTAAAATAGGACTGACACTCTAACATTCTATTATTTTAACCTCTCCTGTGAGTCCAGTTTCAGATTCCAATGCTTCCCTTAAGGTTTACTGTATCCCTTGGACCTTCTTATTGACGATGAAACAAAGAAATTGCATCCGAATTTAATACAAAAGGCACAATACCGACTTAAGTACAAGAGGAGTAACACTCTAACTTTCTATGATTTGAATCTCTCCTATGAGTCAAGTTTTAGATTCCGATGCTTCACGTCAGGTTTACTGTATCCCTTGGACCTTCTAATTGACGATTAAACACAGAAATTTCATCCGAATTTAATACAAAAGGCACAATGCCGACTTAAGTAAAAGAGGACTGACCCTCTAACATTCTATGATTTGAACCTCTCCTGTGAGTCCAGTTTTAGACTCCGATGCTTAGCTTAAGGTTTACTGTATCCCTTGGAGCGTCTTATTGACGATGAAACACAGAAATTGCATCCGAATTTAATACAAAAGGCACAATACCGACTTAAGTACAAGAGGAGTAACACTGCAACTTTCTATGATTTGAAACTCTCCTATGAGTCCAGTTTTAGATTCCGATGCTTCACTTCAGGTTAACTGTATACCTTGCACCATCTTATTGACGATGAAACACAGAAATTGCATCCGAATTTAATACAAAAGGCACATTGCCGACTTAAGTAAAAGAGAACTGACACTCTAACTTTGTATGATTTAAACCTCTCCTGTGAGTCCAGTTTTAGAATCCGATGCTTCACTTCAAGTTTACTGTATCACTTGGACCTTCTTATTGACGATGAAACATAGAAATTACATCCGAAAGTAATACTAAAGGCACAATGACTACTTAAGTAAAAGAGGACTGACACTCTAACACTCTATGATTTGAACCTCTCCCGTGAGTCCAGTATTAGATTCCGATGCTTCATTTAAGGTTTACTGTATCCCTTGGACCTTCTTATTGACGATGAAACACAGAAATTGCATCCGAACTTAATACAAAAGGCACAATACAGTCTTAAGTACAAGAGGACTGACACTCTAACTATCTATGATTTGATTCGTTCCTGTGAGTCCAGTTTTAGACTCCGATGCTTCACTTCAGGTTTACTGTATCCCGTGGACCTTCTAATTGACGATGACACACAGAAGTTGCTTCGGAATTAAATTCAAAAGGCACAATTCCGACTTAAGTAAAAGAGGACTGAAACTCTAACATTCTATGATTTGAACCTCTCCTGTGAGTCCAGTTTTACATTCCGATGCTTCCCTTAAGGATTACTGTATCACTTGGACCTTCTTATTGACGATGAAACACAGAAATTGCATCCGAATTTAATACAAAAGGCACAATACCGACTTAAGTACAAGAGGAGTGACACTCTAACTATCTATGATTTGAATCTTTCCTGTGAGTCCAGTTTTAGACTCCGATGCTTCACTTCAGATTTACTGTATCCCGTGGACCTTCTAATTGCCGATGACACACAGAAATTGCATCGGAATTGAATTCAAAAGGCACAATTCCGACTTAAGTAAAAGAGGACTGACACTCTCACGTTCTATGATTTGATCCTCCCCTGTGAGTCCCGTTTTAGATCCCGATGCTTCACTTCCGGTCTACTGTATACCTTGCACCATCTTATTGACGATGAAACACAGAAATTGCATCGGAATTTAATACAAAACGCACAATGCCGACTTAAGTAAATGAGGACTGACACTCTAACATTGTATGATTTGAACCTCTCCTGTGAGTCTAGTTTTAGATTCCGATGCTTCACTTCAGGTTTACTGTATCCCTTGGACCTTCTTATTGACGATGAAACATAGAAATTGCATCCGAATTTAATACAAAAGCACAATACCGACTTAAGTACAAGAGGACTGACACTCTCACTTTCTATTATTTGAACCTCTCCTGTGAGTCCAATCCTAGATTCTGATGCTTCACTTCAGGTTTACTGTATACCTAGCACCTTCTTGTTGACGATAAACACTGAAATTGCATCCGAATTTAATAAAAAAGGCACAATACCGACTTAAGTACAAGAGGAGTAACACTCTAACTTTCTATGATTTGAATCTCTCCTGTGAGTTCAGTTTGAGATTCCGATGCTTCACTTCACGTTTACTGTATCCCTTGGACCTACTTATTGACGATGAAACACAGAAATTGCATCCGAATTAAATACAAATGGCACAATGCCGTCTTAAGTACAAAAGGACTGACACTCTCACCTTCTCTGATTTGAACCCCTCCTGTGAGTCCAGTTTTAGATTCCAATGCTTCACTTCTGGTTTCCTGTATCCCTTGGACCTTCTTATTGACGATGAAACACAGAGTTTACATCCGAATTTAATATATAAGGCATAATGCCGACTTATGTACAAGAGGGATGACACTCTAACTTTCTATGATTTGAACCTCACCTGTAAGTCCAGTTTTAGATTCCGTTGCTCACTTCAGGTTTACTGTACCCCTTGGACGTTCTTATTGACGATAAAACACAGAGATTGCATGGGAATTAAATTCAATACGCACAATGCCGACTTAAGTACAAGAGGAGTGACACTCTAACTTTCTATGATTTGAACCTCTCCTGTGAGTCCAGTTTTAGATTCCGAAGCTTCACTTCAGGTTTACTGTATCCCTTGGAAATTCTTATTGACGAATAAACACAGAAATTTCATCCGAATTTAATAAAAAAGGCACAATGCCAAGTTAAGTAAAAGAGGACTGACACTCTAACATTCTATGATTTGATCCCCTCCTGTGAGTCCAGTTTTAGATTCCGATGCTTACCTTAAGGTTTACTGTATCCCTTGGACCTTCATATTGACGATGAAACACAGAAATTGCATCCGAATTTAATACAAAAGCACAATACCGACTTAAGTACAAGAGGAGTAACTTTCTAACATTCTATGATTTGAATCTCTCCTGTGAGTCCAGTTTTAGATTCCGATGCTTCACTTCAGGTTTACTGTATCCCTTGGACCTTCTTATTGACGATGAAACATAGAAATTGCATCCGAATTTAATACAAATATCACAATGCTGTCCTAAGTACAAGAGGACTGACACTCTCTATGATTTGAACCTCTCCTGTGAGTC
Organism: Schistocerca piceifrons; assembly: GCF_021461385.2. Classification (NCBI taxonomy): domain Eukaryota; kingdom Metazoa; phylum Arthropoda; class Insecta; order Orthoptera; family Acrididae; genus Schistocerca; species Schistocerca piceifrons. The sequence goes on along the minus strand of NW_025728325.1, from coordinate 213,556 downwards.
CAGTCTTAGATTCTGATGCTTCACTTCAGGTTTACTGTATACCTAGCACCTTCTTGTTGACGATGAAACACTGAAATTGCATCCGAATTCAATACAAAAGGCACAATGCAGTCTTAAGTACAAGAGGACTGACACTCCCGCTTTCTATGATTTGAACCTGCCCTGTGAGTCCAGTTTTAGATTCCGATGCTTCACTTCAGGTTTACTGTATCCCTTGGACGTTCTTATTGACGATTAAACACAGAAATTTCATCCGAATTTAATACAAAAGGCACAATGCCGACTTAAGTAAAAGAGGACTGACACTCTAACATTCTATGATTTGAACCTCTCCTGTGAGTCCAGTTTTAGATTCCGATGCTTCCCTTAAGGTATACTGTATCCCTTGGACTTTCTTATTGACGATGAAACACAGAAATTGCATCCGAATTTAATACAAAAGGCACAATAACGACTTAAGTACAAGAGGAGTACCACTCTAACTATCTATGATTTGAATCTCTCCTGTGAGTCCAGTTTGAGATTCCGATGCTTCACTTCAGGTTTACTGTATCCCTTGGACCTTCTAATTGACAATGACACACAGAAATTGCATCGGAATTAAATTCAAAAGGCACAATTCCGACTTAAGTAAAAGAGGACTGACACTCTCACGTTCTATGATATGAACCTCTCCTGTGAGTCCAGTTTTAGATTCCGTTGCTTCACTTCAGGTTTACTGTATCCCTTGGACCTTCTTATTGCCAATGAAATACAGAGTTTGCATCCGAATTTAATACAAAAGGCACAATGCGACTTAAGTATAAGAGGAGTGACACTCTAACATTTTATGATTTGAACCTCTTGTGTGAGTCTAGTTTTAGATTCCGATGCTTCACTTCACGTTTACTGTATCACTTGGACATTCTTATTGACAATGAAACACAGAAATTGCATCCGAATTTAATACAAAAGGCACAATGGCGACTTAAGTACAAGAGGACTGACACTCTAACTTTCTATGATTTGAACCTCTCCTGCGAGCCCAGTTTAGATTCCGATGCTTCACTTCAGGTTTACTGTATCCCTTGGACCTTCTTATTGACGATATAAACACAGAAATAGCATCCGAATTTAATACAAAAGGCACAATACCGACTTAAGTACAAGAGGAGTGACACTCTAACTCCCTATGATTTGAAACTCTCCTGCAAGTCCAGTTTTAGATTCTGATGCTTCACTTCAGGTTTACTGTATCCCTTGGACCTTCTTATTGACGATGAAACACAGAATTGGCATCCGAATTTAATACAAAAGGCACAATACTGACTTAAGTACAATAGGACTGACACTCTCACATTCTATGTTTTGAACCTCATCTGTGAGTCCAGTCTTAGATTCCGATGCTTCACTTCAGGTTTACTGTATACCTAGCACCGTCTTGTTGACGATGAAACACAGAGTTTGCATCCGAATTTAACACAAAAGGCACAATGCCGACTTAAGTGCAAGAGGACTGACACTCTAACTTTCTATGATGACGAACCTCTCCTGTGAGTCTAGTTTTAGATTCAGATGCTTCACTTCAGGTTTACTGTATCCCTTGGACGTTCTTATTGACGATTAAACACAGATATTTCATCCGAATTTAATACAAAAGGCACAATGCCGACTTAAGTAAAAGAGGACTGACACTCTAACATTCTATGATTTGAACCTCTCCTGTGAGTCCAGTTTTAGATTCCGATGCTTTCCTTAAGGTTTACTGTATCACTTGGACCTTCTTATTGACGATGAAACACAGAAATTGCATCCGAATTTAATACAAAAGGCACAATACCGACTTAAGTACAAGAGGAGTAACACTCTAACTTTCTATGATTTGAATCTCTCCTGTGAGTCCAGTTTGAGATTCCGATGCTTCACTTCAGGTTTACTGTATCCCTTGCACCTTCTTATTGACGATGAAACACAGAAATTGCATCCGAATTTAATACAAATAGCATAATGCCGTTCTAAGTACAAGAGGACTGACACTCTCCCATTCTATGATTTGAACCTCTCCTGTGAGTCCAGTTTTAGATTCCGATGCTTCACTTCAGGTTTACTGTATCACTTGGACATTCTTATTGACGATGAAACACAGAAATTGCATCGGAAATAAATTCAAAAAGCACAATGCCGACTTAAGTAAAAGAGGACTGACACACTCACTTTCTGTGATTTGAACCCCTCCTGTGTGTCCAGTTTTAGATTCCGATGCTTCACTTCAGGTTTACTGTATCACTTGGACCTTCTTATTGACGATGAAACACAGAGTTTGCATCCGAAATTAATATAGAAGGCACAATGCCGACTTAAGTACAAGAGGGATGACACTCTAACTGTCTATGATTTGAACCTCTCCTGTGAGTCCAGTTTTAGATTCCGATGCTTCACTTAAGGTGTACTGTATCCCTTGGACCTTCTTATTGACGATGAAACACAGAAATTGCATGCGAATTTAATACAAGAGGCACAATACCGACTTAAGTACAAGAGGACTGACACTCTAACTATCTATGATTTGAATCTCTCCTGTGAGACTAGTTTTAGATTCCGATGCTTCATATCAAGTATACTGTATTCCTTGGACCTTCTTATTGACGATGAAACACAGAAATTGCATCCGAATTTAGAACAAAAAGCACAATGCCGACTTAAGTACAAGAGGGCTGACATTCTAACTTTCTATGATATGAACCTCTCCTGTGAGTCCAGTTTTAGATTCCGATGCTTCACTTCAGGTTTACTGTATCCCTTGGACCTTCTAATTGACGATGACACACAGTAATTGCATCGGAATTAAATTCAAAAGGCACAATTCTGTCTTAAGTAAAAGAGGACTGACACTCTCACGTTCTATGATTTGAACCTCTCCTGTGAGTCCAGTTTTAGAATCCGTTGCTTCACTTCTGGTTTACTGTACCCCTTGGACGTTCTTATTGACGATAAAACACAGAATTGGCATCCGAATTTAATACAAAAGGCACAATACCGACTTACGTACAAGAGGACTGACTTTCTGACTTTCTATGATTTCAACCTCTCCTGTGAGTCCAGTCTTAGATTCAGATGCTTCACTTCAGGTTTACTATATACCTAGCACCTTCTTGTTGACAATGAAACACTGACATTGCATCCGAATTTAATACAAAAGGCACAATGCCGACTTATGTAAAAGAGAACTGACACTCTAACTTTGTTTGATTTAAACCTCTCCTGTGAGTCCAGTTTCAGATTCCGATGCTTAACTTCAAGTTTACTGTATCACTTGGACCTTCTTATTGACGATGAAACACAGAAATTGCATCTGAAAGTAATACTAAATGCACAATGACTACTTAAGTAAAAGAGGACTGACACTCTAACACTCTATGATTTGAACCTCTCCCGTGAGTCCAGTATAAGTTTCCGATGCTTCACTTAAGGTTTACTGTATCCCTTGGACCTTCTTATTGAAGATGAAACACAGAAATTGCATCCGAACTTAATACAAAAGGCACAATACAGACTTAAGTACAAGAGGACTGACACTCTAACTATCTATGATTTGAATCGTTCCTGTGAGTCCAGTTTTAGATTCCGATGCTTCACTTCAGGTTTACTGTATCCCGTAGACCTTCTAATTGACGATGACACACAGAAATTGCATCGGAATTAAATTCAAAAGGCACAATTCCGCCTTAAGTAAAAGAGGACTGAAACTCTAACATTCTATGATTTGAACCTATCCTGTGAGTCCAGTTTTACTTTCCGATGCTTACCTTAAGGATTACTGTATCACTTGGACCTTCTTATTGACGATGAAACACAGAAATTGCATCCGAATTTAATACAAAAGGCACAATACCGACTTAAGTACAAGAGGAGTGACACTCTAACTATCTATGATTTGAATCTTTCCTGTGAGTCCAGTTGTAGACTCCGATGCTTCACTTCAGATTTACTGTATCCCGTGGACCTTCTAATTGACGATGACACACAGAAATTGCATCGGAATTAAATTCAAAAGGCACAATTCCGACTTAAGAAAAGAGGACTGACACTCTCACGTTCTATGATTTGATCCTCCCCTGTGAGTCCCGTTTTAGATCCCGATGCTTCACTTCCGGTTTACTGTATACCTTGCACCATCTTATTGACGATGAAACACAGAAATTGCATCGGAATGTAATACAAAACGCACAATGCCGACTTAAGTAAATGAGGACTGACACTCTAACATTGTATGATTTGAACCTCTCCTGTGAGTCTAGTTTTAGATTCCGATGCTTCACTTCACGTTTACTGTATCCCTTGGACATTCTAATTGACGATGAAACACAGAAATTGCATCGGAATTTAATACAAATGGCACAATGGCGACTTAAGTACAAGTGGACTGACACTCTAACTTTCTATGATTTGAACCTCTCCTGTGAGTCCAGTTTTAGATTCCGATGCTTCACTTTAGGTTTACTGTATCCCTTGGACCTTCATATTGGCGATGAAACACAGAAATTGCATCCGAATGTAATACAAAAGGCACAATACCGACTTAAGTACAAGAGGAGTGACACTCTAACTCTCTTTGATTTGAACCTCTCCTGTGGGTCCAGGTTTAGATTCTGATGCTTCACTTCAGGTTTACTGTATTCCTTGGACCTTCTTATTGACGGTGAAACACAGAATTGGCATCCGAATTTAATACAAAAGCACAATACCGACTTAAGTACAAGAGGACTGACACTCTCACTTTCTATTATTTGAACCTCTCCTGTGAGTCCAGTCCTAGATTCTGATGCTTCACTTCAGGTTTACTGTATACCTAGCACCTTCTTGTTGACGATGAAACACTGAAATTGCATCCGAATTTAATAAAAAAGGCACAATACCGACTTAAGTACAAGAGGAGTAACACTGTAACTTTCTATGATTTGAATCTCTCCTGTGAGTTCAGTTTGAGATTCCGATGCTACACTTCACGTTTACTGTATCCCTTGGACCTACTTATTGACGATGAAACACAGTAATTGCATCCGAATTAAATACAAATAGCATAATGCCGTCTTAAGTACAAGAGGACTGACACTCTCACCTTCTATGATTTGAACCCCTCCTGTGAGTCCAGTTTTGGATTCCAATGCTTCACTTCAGGTTTACTGTATCCCTTGGACCTTCTTATTGACGATGAAACACAGAGTTTGCATCCGAATTTAATATATAAGGCATAATGCCGACTTAAGTACAAGAGGGATGACACTCTAACTTTCTATGATTTGAACCTCACCTGTAAGTCCAGTTTTAGATTCCGTTGCTCACTTCAGGTTTACTGTACCCCTTGGACGTTCTTATTGACGATAAAACACAGAGATTGCATGGGAATTGAATTCAATAGGCACAATGCCGACTTAAGTACAAGAGGAGTGACACTCTAACTTTCTATGATTTGAACCTCTCCTGTGAGTCCAGTTTTAGATTCCGATGCTCCACTTCAGGTTTACTGTATCCCTTGAAACTTCTTATTGACGAATAAACACAGAAATTTCATCCGAATTTAATAAAAAAGGCACAATGCCAACTTAAGTAAAAGAGGACTGACACTCTAACATTCTATGATTTGAACCCCTCCTGTGAGTCCAGTTTTAGATTCCGATGCTTCCCTTAAGGTTTACTGTATCCCTTGGTCTTTCTTATTGACGATGAAACACAGAAATTGCATCCGAATTTAATACAAAAGCACAATACCGACTTAATTACAAGAGGAATAACTTTCTAACATTCTATGATTTGAACCTCTCCTGTGAGTTCAGTTTTAGATTCCGATGCTTCACTTTAGGTTTACTGTACCCCTTGGACGTTCTTATTGACGATAAAACATAGAAATTGCATCCGAAATTAATACAAATGGCACAATGCTGTCTTAAGTACAAGAGGACTGACACTCTCTATGATTTGAACCCCTCCTGTGAGTCCAGTTTTAGATTCCGATGCTTCCCTTAAGGTTTACTGTATCCCTTGGTCTTTCTTATTGACGATGAAACACAGAAATTGCATCCGAATTTAATACAAAAGCACAATACCGACTTAATTACAAGAGGAGTAACTTTCTAACATTCTATGATTTGAATCTCCCCTGTGAGTTCAGTTTTAGATTCCGATGCTTCACTTCAGGTTTACTGTATCCCTTGGACTTTCTTATTGACGATGAAACACAGAAATTGCATCCGAATTTAATACAAAAGGCACAATAACGACTTAAGTACAAGAGGAGTAACACTCTAACTATCTATGATTTGAATCTCTCCTGTGAGTCCAGTTTGAGATTCCGATGCTTCACTTCAGGTTTACTGTATTCCTTGGACCTTCTTATTGACGATGAAACACAGAAATTGCATCGGAATTAAATCCAGAAAGCACAATGCCAACTTAAGTAAAAGAGGACTGACACTCTCACTTTCTATGATTTGAACCCCTCCTGTGAGTCCAGTTTTTGTTTCCGATGCTTCACTTCTGGTTTACTGTATCCCTTGGACCTTCTTATTGACGATGAAGCACATAAATTGCATCCGAATTTAATACAAATGGCACAATGCCGACTTAAGTACAAGAGGACTGACACTCTCACTTTCTATGACTTGAACCTCTGATGAGAGTCCAGTTTTAGATTCCGATGCTTCACTTCAGGTTTACTGTATACCGTGCACCATCTTATTGACGTCGAAACACAGAAATTGCATCGGAATATAATACAAAAGGCACAATGCCGACTTAAGTAAAAGAGGACGGACACTCTAACTTTGTATGATTTGAACCTCTCCTGTGAGTCCAGTTTTAGATTCCGATGCTTCACTTCAGGTTTACTGTATCCCTTGGATCTTCTTATTGACGATGAAACACAGAAATTGCATGGGAATGTAATACGAAAGGCACAATGCCGACTTAAGTAAAAGAGGACTGACACTTTAACACACTATGATTTGAACCTCTCCCGTGAGTCCAGTATTAGATTCAGTTGCTTCACTTAAGGTTTACTGTATCCCTTGGACCTTCTTATTGACGATGAAACACAGAAATTGCATCCGAATTTAATACAAAAGGCACAATACCGACTTAAGTACAAGAGGAGTGACACTCTAACTATCTATGATTTGAATCTTTCCTGTGAGTCCAGTTTTAGATTCCGATGTTTCACTTCAGGTTTACTGTATCCCTTGGACCTTCATATTGCCAATGAAACACAGAAATTGGATCCGAATTTAATACAAAAGGCACAATGGCGACTTAAGTACAAGAGGACTGACACTCTAACTTTCTATGATTTGAACCTCTCCTGCGAGCCCAGTTTAGATTCCGATGCTTCACTTCAGGTTTACTGTATCCCTTGGACCTTCTTATTGACGATGAAACACAGAAATTGCATCCGAATTTAATACAAAAGGCACATAACCGACTTAAGTACAAGAGGAATGACACTCTCACTTTCTATGATTTGAACCTCTAATGTGAGTGCAGTTTTATATTCCGATGCTTCACTTCAGGCTTACTGTATACCTTGCACCTTCTTGTTGACGATGAAACACAGAAATTTCATCCGAATTTAATACAAAAGGCACAATGCCGACTTTAGTACAAGAGGGCTGACACTCTCACTTTCCATGATTTGAACCTCTCCAGTGAGTCCAGTTTTAGATTCAGATGCTTCACTTCAGGTTTACTGTATCCCTTGGACGTTCTTATTGACGATTAAACACAGAAATTTCATCCGAATGTAATACAAAAGGCACAATGCCGACTTAAGTAAAAGAGGACTGACACTCTAACATTCTATGATTTGAACCTCTCCTGTGAGTCCAGTTTTAGATTCCGATGCTTCCATTAAGGTTTACTGTATCCCTTGGACCTTCTTATTGACGATGAAACACAGAAATTGCATCCGAATTTAATACAAAAGGCACAATACCGACTTAAGTACAAGAGGAGTAACACTCTAACTTTCTATGATTTGAATCTCTCCTGTGAGTCCAGTTTGAGATTCCGATGCTTCACTTCGGGTTTACTGTATCCCTTGCACCTTCTTATTGACGATGAAACATAGAAATTGCATCCGAATTTAATACAAATAGCATAATGCCGTTCTAAGTACAAGCGGACTGACACTCTCCCATTCTATGATTTGAACCTCTCCTGTGAGTCCAGTTTTAGATTCCGTTGCTCACTTCAGGTTTACTGTACCCCTTGGACATTCTTATTGACGATAAAACACAGAGATTGCATGGGAATTGAATTCAATAGGCACAATGCCGACTTAAGTACAAGAGGAGTGACACTCTAACTTTCTATGATTTGAACCTCTCCTGTGAGTCCAGTTTTAGATTCCAATGCTTCACTACAGGTTTACTGTATCCCTTGAAACTTCTTATTGACGAATAAACACAGAAATTTCATCCGAATTTAATAAAAAAGGCACAATGCCAACTTAAGTAAAAGAGGACTGACACTCTAACATTCTATGATTTGAACCCCTCCTGTGAGTCCAGTTTTAGATTCCGATGCTTCCCTTAAGGTTTACTGTATCCCTTGGTCTTTCTTATTGACGATGAAACACAGAAATTGCATCAGAATTTAATACAAAAGCACAATACCGACTTAATTACAAGAGGAGTAACTTTCTAATATTCTATGATTTGAATCTCTCCTGTGAGTTCAGTTTTAGATTCCGATGCTTCACTTCAGGTTTACTGTATAACTTGGACCTTCTTATTGACGATGAAACATAGAAATTGCATCCGAAATTAATACAAATGGCACAATGCTGTCTTAAGTACAAGAGGACTGACACTCTCTATGATTTGAACCCCTCCTATGAGTCCAGTTTTAGATTCCGATGCTTCCCTTAAGGTTTACTGTATCCCTTGGTCTTTCTTATTGACGATGAAACACAGAAATTGCATCCGAATTTAATACAAAAGCACAATACCGACTTAATTACAAGAGGAGTAACTTTCTAACATTCTATGATTTGAATCTCTCCTGTGAGTTCAGTTTTAGATTCCGATGCTTCACTTCAGGTTTACTGTATCCCTTGGACCTTCTTGTTGACGATGAAACACTGAAATTGCATCCGAATTTAATACAAAAGGCACAATGCCGACTTAAGTACAAGAGGACTGACACTCCCGCTTTCTATGATTTGAACCTGACCTGTGAGTCCAGTTTTCGATTCCGATGCTTCACTTCAGGTTTACTGTATCCCTTGGACGTTCTTATTGACGATTAAACACAGAAATTTCATCCGAATTTAATACAAAAGGCACAATGCCGACTTAAGTAAAAGAGGACTGACACTCTAACATTCTATGATTTGAACCTCTCCTGTGAGTCCAGTTTTAGATTCCGATGCTTCCCTTAAGGTTTACTGTATCCCTTGGACTTTCTTATTGACGATGAAACACAGAAATTGCATCCGAATTTAATAAAAAAGGCACAATAACGACTTAAGTACAAGAGGAGTAACACTCTAACTATCTATGATTTGAATCTCTCCTGTGAGTCCAGTTTGAGATGCCGATGCTTCACTTCAGGTTTACTGTATTCCTTGGACCTTCTTATTGACGATGAAACACAGAAATTGCATCGGAATTAAATCCAAAAAGCACAATGCCAACTTAAGTAAAAGAGGACTGACACTCTCACTTTCTATGATTTGAACCCCTCCTGTGAGTCCAGTTTTTGATTCCGATGCTTCACTTCAGGTTCACTGTATCAGTTGGACCTCCTTATTGACGATTAAACACAGAGTTTGCATCCGAATTTAATACAAAAGGCACTATGGCGACTTAAGTACTAGAGGACTGACACTCTCACTTTCCATGATTTGAACCTCTCCTGTAAGTCCAGTCTTAGATTCCGAGGCTTCACTTCAGGTTTACTGTATCCCTTGGACATTCTTATTGACGGTGAAGCAAAGACATTGCTTCCGAATTTAATACAAAAGGCTCAATGCCGACTTAAGTAAAAGAGGACTAACACTCTAACATTCTATGATTTGAACCTCTCCTGTGAGTCCAGTTTTAGATTCCGATGCTTCACATCAAGTATACTATATCTCTTGGACCTTCTAATTGACGATGAAACACAGAACTTGCATCCGAATTTAGAACAAAAGGCACATGCCGACTTAAGTACAAGTGGACTGACATTCTAACTTTCTATGATATGAACCTCTCCTGTGAGTCCAGTTTTAGATTCCGATGCTTCACTTCAGGTTTACTGTATCCCTTGGACCTTCTTATTGACGATGAAGCACATAAATTGCATCCGAATTTAATACAAATGGCACAATGCCGACTTAAGTACAAGAGGACTGACACTCTCACTTTCTATGACTTGGACCTCTGATGAGAGTCCAGTTTTAGATTCCGATGCTTCACTTCAGGTTTACTGTATACCGTGCACCATCTTATTGACGATGAAACACAGAAATTGCATCGGAATATAATACAAAAGGCACAATGCCGACTTAAGTAAAAGAGGACGGACACTCTAACTTTGTATGATTTGAACCTCTCCTGTGAGTCCAGTTTTAGATTCCGATGCTTCACTTCAGGTTTACTGTATCCCTTGGATCTTCTTATTGACGATGAAACACAGAAATTGCATGGGAATGTAATACGAAAGGCACAATGCCGACTTAAGTAAAAGAGGACTGACACTTTAACACACTATGATTTGAACCTCTCCCGTGAGTCCAGTATTAGATTCAGTTGCTTCACTTAAGGTTTACTGTATCCCTTGGACCTTCTTATTGACGATGAAACACAGAAATTGCATCCGAATTTAATACAAAAGGCACAATACCGACTTAAGTACAAGAGGAGTGACACTCTAACTATCTATGATTTGAATCTTTCCTGTGAGTCCAGTTTTAGATTCCGATGCTTCACATCAGGTTTACTGTATCCCTTGGACCTTCTTATTGCCAATGAAATACAGAGTTTGCATCCGAATTTAATACAAAAGGCACAATGCGACTTAAGTATAAGAGGACTGACACTCTAACATTTTATGATTTGAACCTCTTGTGTGAGTCTAGTTTTAGATTCCGATGCTTCACTTCACGTTTACTGTATCACTTGGACATTCTTATTGACGATGAAACACAGAAATTGGATCCGAATTTAATACAAAAGGCACAATGGCGACTTAAGTACAAGAGGCCTGACACTCTAACTTTCTATGATTTGATCCTCTCCTGCGAGCCCAGTTTAGATTCCGATGCTTCACTTCAGGTTTACTGTATCCCTTGGACCTTCTTATTGACGATGAAACACAGAAATTGCATCCGAATTTAATACAAATGTCACAATGCTGACTTAAGTACAAGAGGACTGACACTCTCACTTTCTATGATTTGAACCTCTCCTATGAGTTCAGTTTTAGATTCCGATGCTTCACTTCAGTTTTACTGTATCCCTTAGACCTTCTTATTGACGATGAAACACAGAAATTGCATCCGAATTTAATACAAAAGGCACAATGCCGACTCAAGTACAAGAGGAATGACACTCTCACTTTCTATGATTTCAACCTCTAATGTGAGTGCAGTTTTAGATTCCGATGCTTACCTTCAGGCTTACTGTATACCTTGCACCTTCTTATTGACGATGAAACACAGAAATTTCATCCGATATTAATACAAAAGGCACAAGGCCGACTTTAGTACAAGAGGGCTGACACTCTCACTTTCCATGATTTGAACCTCTCCAGTGAGTCCAGTTTTAGATTCAGATGCTTCACTTCAGGTTTACTGTATCCCTTGGACGTTCTTATTGACGATTAAACACAGAAATTTCATCCGAATTTAATACAAAAGGCACAATGCCGACTTAAGTAAAAGAGGACTGACACTCTAACATTCTATGATTTGAACCTCTCCTGTGAGTCCAGTTTTAGATTCCGATGCTTCCCTTAAGGTTTACTGTATCCCTTGGTCCTTCTTATTGACGATGAAACACAGAAATTGCATCCGAATTTAATACAAAAGGCACAATACCGACTTAAGTACAAGAGGAGTAACACTCTAACTTTCTATGATTTGAATCTCTCCTGTGAGTCCAGTTTGAGATTCCGATGCTTCACTTCGGGTTTACTGTATCCCTTGCACCTTCTTATTGACGATGAAACACAGAAATTGCATCCGAATTTAATACAAATACCATAATGCCGTTCTAAGTACAAGAGGACTGACACTCTCCCATTCTATGATTTGAAACTCTCCTGTGAGTCCAGTTTTAGATTCCGATGCTTCACTTCAGGTTTACTGTATCCCTTGGACCTTCTTATTGACGATGAAACACAGAAATTGCATCCGAATTTAATACAAAAGGCACAATACCGACTTAAGAACAAGAGGAGTAACACTCTAACTTTCTATGATTTGAATCTCTCCTGTGAGTCCAGTTTGAGATTCCGATGCTTCACTTCAGGTTTACTGTATTCCTTGGACCTTCTTATTGACGATGAAACACAGAAATTGCATCGGAATTAAATCCAAAAAGCACAATGCCAACTTAAGTAAAAGAGGACTGACACTCTCACTTTCTATGATTTGAACCCCTCCTGTGAGTCCAGTTTTTGATTCCGATGCTTCACTTCAGGTTCACTGTATCAGTTGGACCTTCTTATTGACGATTAAACACAGAGTTTGCATCCGAATTTAATACAAAAGGCACTATGGCGACTTAAGTACTAGAGGACTGACACTCTCACTTTCCATGATTTGAACCTCTCCTGTAAGTCCAGTCTTAGATTCCGAGGCTTCACTTCAGGTTTACTGTATCCCTTGGACATTCTTATTGACGGTGAAACAAAGACATTGCTTCCGAATTTAATACAAAAGGCTCAATGCCGACTTAAGTAAAAGAGGACTAACACTCTAACATTCTATGATTTGAACCTCTCCTGTGAGTCCAGTTTTAGATTCCGATGCTTCACATCAAGTATACTATATCCCTAGGACCTTCTAATTGACGATGAAACACAGAACTTGCATCCGAATTTAGTACAAAAGGCACATGCCGACTTAAGTACAAGAGGACTGACATTCTAACTTTCTATGATATGAACCTCTCCTGTGAGTCCAGTTTTAGATTCCGATGCTTCACTTCAGGTTTACTGTATCCCTTGGACCTTCTTATTGACGATGAAGCACATAAATTGCATCCGAATTTAATACAAATGGCACAATGCCGACTTAAGTACAAGAGGACTGACACTCTCACTTTCTATGACTTGAACCTCTGATGAGAGTCCAGTTTTAGATTCCGATGCTTCACTTCAGGTTTACTGTATACCGTGCACCATCTTATTGACGATGAAACACAGAAATTGCATCGGAATATAATACAAAAGGCACAATGCCGACTTAAGTAAAAGAGGACGGACACTCTAACTTTGTATGATTTGAACCTCTCCTGTGAGTCCAGTTTTAGATTCCGATGCTTCACTTCAGGTTTACTGTATCCCTAGGATCTTCTTATTGACGATGAAACACAGAAATTGCATGGGAATGTAATACGAAAGGCACAATGCCGACTTAAGTAAAAGAGGACTGACACTTTAACACACTATGATTTGAACCTCTCCCGTGAGTCCAGTATTAGATTCAGTTGCTTCACTTAAGGTTTACTGTATCCCTTGGACCTTCTTATTGACGATGAAACACAGAAATTGCATCCGAATTTAATACAAAAGGCACAATACCGACTTAAGTACAAGAGGAGTGACACTCTAACTATCTATGATTTGAATCTTTCCTGTGAGTCCAGTTTTAGATTCCGATGCTTCACTTCAGGTTTACTGTATCCCTTGGACCTTCTTATTGCCAATGAAACACAGAAATTGGATCCGAATTTAATACAAAAGGCACAATGGCGACTTAAGTACAAGAGGACTGACACTCTAACTTTCTATGATTTGAACCTCTCCTGCGAGCCCAGTTTAGATTCCGATGCTTCACTTCAGGTTTACTGTATCCCTTGGACCTTCTTATTGACGATGAAACACAGAAATTGCATCCGAATTTAATACAAAAGGCACAATACCGACTTAAGTACAAGAGGAATGACACTCTCACTTTCTATGATTTGAACCTCTAATGTGAGTGCAGTTTTATATTCCGATGCTTCACTTCAGGCTTACTGTATACCTTGCACCTTCTTATTGACGATGAAACACAGAAATTTCATCCGAATTTAATACAAAAGGCACAATGCCGACTTTAGTACAAGAGGGCTGACACTCTCACTTTCCATGATTTGAACCTCTCCAGTGAGTCCAGTTTTAGATTCAGATGCTTCACTTCAGGTTTACTGTATCCCTTGGACGTTCTTATTGACGATTAAACACAGAAATTTCATCCGAATTTAATACAAAAGGCACAATGCCGACTTAAGTAAAAGAGGACTGACACTCTAACATTCTATGATTTGAACCTCTCCTGTGAGTCCAGTTTTAGATTCCGATGCTTCCATTAAGGTTTACTGTATCCCTTGGACCTTCTTATTGACGATGAAACACAGAAATTGCATCCGAATTTAATACAAAAGGCACAATACCGACTTAAGTACAAGAGGAGTAACACTCTAACTTTCTATGATTTGAATCTCTCCTGTGAGTCCAGTTTGAGATTCCGATGCTTCACTTCGGGTTTACTGTATCCCTTGCACCTTCTTATTGACGATGAAACATAGAAATTGCATCCGAATTTAATACAAATAGCATAATGCCGTTCTAAGTACAAGAGGACTGACACTCTCCCATTCTATGATTTGAACCTCTCCTGTGAGTCCAGTTTTAGATTCCGTTGCTCACTTCAGGTTTACTGTACCCCTTGGACGTTCTTATTGACGATAAAACACAGAGATTGCATGGGAATTGAATTCAATAGGCACAATGCCGACTTAAGTACAAGAGGAGAGACACTCTAACTTTCTATGATTTGAACCTCTCCTGTGAGTCCAGTTTTAGATTCCGATGCTTCACTTCAGGTTTACTGTATCCCTTGAAACTTCTTATTGACGAATAAACACAGAAATTTCATCCGAATTTAATAAAAAAGACACAATGCCAACTTAAGTAAAAGAGGACTGTCACTCTAACATTCTATGATTTGAACCCCTCCTGTGAGTCCAGTTTTAGATTCCGATGCTTCCCTTAAGGTTTACTGTATCCCTTGGTCTTTCTTATTGACGATGAAACACAGAAATTGCATCCGAATTTAATACAAAAGCACAATACCGACTTAATTACAAGAGTAGTAACTTTCTAACATTCTATGATTTGAATCTCTCCTGTGAGTTCAGTTTTAGATTCCGATGCTTCACTTCAGGTTTACTGTATAACTTGGACCTTCTTATTGACGATGATACATAGAAATTGCATCCGAAATTAATACAAATGGCACAATGCTGTCTTAAGTACAAGAGGACTGACACTCTCTATGATTTGAACCCCTCCTGTGAGTCCAGTTTTAGATTCCGATGCTTCCCTTAAGGTTTACTGTATCCCTTGGTCTTTCTTATTGACGATGAAACACAGAAATTGCATCCGAATTTAATACAAAAGCACAATACCGACTTAATTACAAGAGGAGTAACTTTCTAACATTCTATGATTTGAATCTCTCCTGTGAGTTCAGTTTTAGATTCCGATGCTTCACTTCAGGTTTACTGTATCCCTTGGACCTTCTTGTTGACGATGAAACACTGAAATTCCATCCGAATTTAATACAAAAGGCACAATGCCGACTTAAGTACAAGAGGACTGACACTCCCGCTTTCTATGATTTGAACCTGACCTGTGAGTCCAGTTTTCGATTCCGATGCTTCACTTCAGGTTTACTGTATCCCTTGGACGTTCTTATTGACGATTAAACACAGAAATTTCATCCGAATTTAATACAAAAGGCACAATGCCGACTTAAGTAAAAGAGGACTGACACTCTAACATTCTATGATTTGAACCTCTCCTGTGAGTCCAGTTTTAGATTCCGATGCTTCCCTTAAGGTTTACTGTATCCCTTGGACTTTCTTATTGACGATGAAACACAGAAATTGCATCCGAATTTAATACAAAAGGCACAATAACGACTTAAGTACAAGAGGAGTAACACTCTAACTATCTATGATTTGAATCTCTCCTGTGAGTCCAGTTTGAGATTCCGATGCTTCACTTCAGGTTTACTGTATTCCTTGGACCTTCTTATTGACGATGAAACACAGAAATTGCATCGGAATTAAATCCAAAAAGCACAATGCCAACTTAAGTAAAAGAGGACTGACACTCTCACTTTCTATGATTTGAACCCCTCCTGTGAGTCCAGTTTTTGATTCCGATGCTTCACTTCAGGTTCACTGTATCAGTTGGACCTTCTTATTGACGATTAAACACAGAGTTTGCATCCGAATTTAATACAAAAGGCACTATGGCGACTTAAGTACTAGAGGACTGACACTCTCACTTTCCATGATTTGAACCTCTCCTGTAAGTCCAGTCTTAGATTCCGAGGCTTCACTTCAGGTTTACTGTATCCCTTGGACATTCTTATTGACGGTGAAGCAAAGACATTGCTTCCGAATTTAATACAAAAGGCTCAATGCCGACTGAAGTAAAAGAGGACTAACACTCTAACATTCTATGATTTGAACCTCTCCTGTGAGTCCAGTTTTAGATTCCGATGCTTCACATCAAGTATACTATATCCCTTGGACCTTCTAATTGACGATGAAACACAGAACTTGCATCCGAATTTAGAACAAAAGGCACATGCCGACTTAAGTACAAGTGGACTGACATTCTAACTTTCTATGATATGAACCTCTCCTGTGAGTCCAGTTTTAGATTCCGATGCTTCACTTCAGGTTTACTGTATCCCTTGGACCTTCTTATTGACGATGAAGCACATAAATTGCATCCGAATTTAATACAAATGGCACAATGCCGACTTAAGTACAAGAGGACTGACACTCTCACTTTCTATGACTTGAACCTCTGATGAGAGTCCAGTTTTAGATTCCGATGCTTCACTTCAGGTTTACTGTATACCGTGCACCATCTTATTGACGATGAAACACAGAAATTGCATGGGAATGTAATACGAAAGGCACAATGCCGACTTAAGTAAAAGAGGACTGACACTTTAACACACTATGATTTGAACCTCTCCCGTGAGTCCAGTATTAGATTCAGTTGCTTCACTTAAGGTTTACTGTATCCCTTGGACCTTCTTATTGACGATGAAACACAGAAATTGCATCCGAATTTAATACAAAAGGCACAATACCGACTTAAGTACAAGAGGAGTGACACTCTAACTATCTATGATTTGAATCTTTCCTGTGAGTCCAGTTTTAGATTCCGATGCTTCACATCAGGTTTACTGTATCCCTTGGACCTTCTTATTGCCAATGAAATACAGAGTTTGCATCCGAATTTAATACAAAAGGCACAATGCGACTTAAGTATAAGAGGACTGACACTCTAACATTTTATGATTTGAACCTCTTGTGTGAGTCTAGTTTTAGTTTCCGATGCTTCACTTCACGTTTACTGTATCACTTGGACATTCTTATTGACGATGAAACACAGAAATTGGATCCGAATTTAATACAAAAGGCACAATGGCGACTTAAGTACAAGAGGACTGACACTCTAACTTTCTATGATTTGAACCTCTCCTGCGAGCCCAGTTTAGATTCCGGTGCTTCACTTCAGGTTTACTGTATCCCTTGGACCTTCTTATTGACGATGAAACACAGAAATCGCATCCGAATTTAATACAAATGTCACAATGCTGACTTAAGTACAAGAGGACTGACACTCTCACTTTCTATGATTTGAACCTCTCCTATGAGTTCAGTTTTAGATTCCGATGCTTCACTTCAGTTTTACTGTATCCCTTGGACCTTCTTATTGACGATGAAACACAGAAATTGCATCCGAATTTAATACAAAAGGCACAATGCCGACTCAAGTACAAGAGGAATGACACTCTCACTTTCTATGATTTGAACCTCTAATGTGAGTGCAGTTTTAGATTCCGATGCTTCACTTCAGGCTTACTGTATACCTTGCACCTTCTTATTGACGATGAAACACAGAAATTTCATCCGAATTTAATACAAAAGGCACAATGCCGACTTTAGTACAAGAGGGCTGACACTCTCACTTTCCATGATTTGAACCTCTCCAGTGAGTCCAGTTTTAGATTCAGATGCTTCACTTCAGGTTTACTGTATCCCTTGGACGTTCTTATTGACGATTAAACACAGAAATTTCATCCGAATTTAATACAAAAGGCACAATGCCGACTTAAGTAAAAGAGGACTGACACTCTAACATTCTATGATTTGAACCTCTCCTGTGAGTCCAGTTTTAGATTCCGATGCTTCCCTTAAGGTTTACTCTATCCCTTGGACCTTCTTATTGACGATGAAACACAGAAATTGCATCCGAATTTAATACAAAAGGCACAATACCGACTTAAGTACAAGAGGACTGACACTCTAACTTTCTATGATTTGAACCTCTCCTGTGAGTCCAGTTTTAGATTCCGATGCTTCACTTAAGGTGTACTGTATCCCTTGGACCTTCTTATTGACGATGAAACACAGAAATTGCATCCGAATTTAATACAAGAGGCACAATACCGACTTAAGTACAAGAGGACTGACACTCTAACAATCTATGATTTGAATCTCTCCTGTGAGACTAGTTTTAGATTCCGATGCTTCATATCAAGTTTACTGTATCCCTTGGACCTTCTTATTCACGATGAAACACAGAAATTGCATCCGAATTTAGAACAAAAGGCACAATGCCGACTTAAGTACAAGAGGGCTGACATTCTAACGTTCTATGATATGAACCTCTCCTGTCAGTCCAGTTTTAGGTTCCGATGCTTCACTTCAGGTTTACTGTATCCCTTGGACCTTCTAATTGACGATGACACACAGTAATTGCATCGGAATTAAATTCAAAATGCACAATTCCGACTTAAGTAAAACAGGACTGACACTCTCACGTGCTATGATTTGAACCTCTCCTGTGAGTCCAGTTTTAGAATCCGTTGCTTCACTTCTGGTTTACTCTACCCCTTGGACGTTCTTATAGTCGATAAAACACAGAATTGGCATCCGAATTTAATACAAAAGGCACAATACCGACTTACGTACAAGAGGACTGACTTTCTTACTTTCTATGATTTCAACCTCTCCTGTGAGTCCAGTCTTAGATTCTGATGCTTCACTTCAAGTTTACTATATACCTAGCACCTTCTTGTTGACAATGAAACACTGACATTGCATCCGAATTTAATACAAAAGGCACAATGCCGACTTAAGTACAAGAGGACTGACACTCTCACTTTCTATGATTTGAACCTCTCCTGTGAGTCCAGTTTTAGATTCCGATGCTTCTCTTAAGGTTTACTGTATCCCTTGGACCTTCTTATCGACGATGAAACACAGAAATTGCATCCGAATTTAATAAAAAACCACAATACCGACTTAAGTACAAGAGGAGTAACACTCTAACTTTCTATGATTTGAACCTCTCCTGTGAATCAAGTTTGAGAATCCGATGCTTCACTTCAGGTTTACTGTATCCCTTGGACCTTCTTATTAACGATGAAACACAGAAATTGCATCCGAATTTAATACTAATGGCATAATGCCGTCTTAAGTACAAGAGGACTGACACTCTCACTTTCTATGATTTGAACCCCTCCTGTGAGTCCAGTTTTTCATTCCGATGCTTCACTTCAGGTTCACTGTATCAGTTGGACCTTCTTATTGACGATTAAACACAGAGTTTGCATTCGAATTTAATACAAAAGGCACTATGGCGACTTAAGTACTAGAGGACTGACACTCTCACTTTCTGTGATTTGAACCCCTCCTGTGAGTCCAGTTTTAGATTCCGATGCTTCACTTCAGGTTTACTGTATCCCTTGGACCTTCTTATTGACGATGAAACACAGAGTTTGCATCCGAAATTAATATAGAAGGCACAATGCCGACTTAAGTACAAGAGGGATGACACTCTAACTGCCTATGATTTGAACCTCTCCTGTGAGTCCAGTTTTAGATTCCGATGCTTCACTTAAGGTGTACTGTATCCCTTGGACCTTCTTATTGACGATGAAACACAGAAATTGCATCCGAATTTAATACAAGAGGCACAATACCGACTTAAGTACAAGAGGACTGACACTCTAACTATCTATGATTTGAATCTCTCCTGTGAGACTAGTTTTAGATTCCGATGCTTCATATCAAGTTTACTGTATCCCTTGGACCTTGTTATTCACGATGAAACACAGAAATTGCATCCGAATTTAGAACAAAAGGCACAATGCCGACTTAAGTACAAGAGGGCTGACATTCTAACGTTCTATGATATGAACCTCTCCTGTCAGTCCAGTTTTAGGTTCCGATGCTTCACTTCAGGTTTACTGTATCCCTTGGACCTTCTAATTGACGATGACACACAGTAATTGCATCGGAATTAAATTCAAAAGGCACAATTCCGACTTAAGTAAAACAGGACTGACACTCTCACGTGCTATGATTTGAACCTCTCCTGTGAGTCCAGTTTTAGAATCCGTTGCTTCACTTCTGGTTTACTCTACCCCTTGGACGTTCTTATTGTCGATAAAACACAGAATTGGCATCCGAATTTAATACAAAAGGCACAATACCGACTTACGTACAAGAGGACTGACTTTCTTACTTTCTATGATTTCAACCTCTCCTGTGAGTCCAGTCTTAGATTCTGATGCTTCACTTCAGGTTTACTATATACCTAGCACCTTCTTGTTGACAATGAAACACTGACATTGCATCCGAATTTAATACAAAAGGCACAATGCCGACTTAAGTACAAGAGGACTGACACTCTCACTTTCTATGATTTGAACCTCTCCTGTGAGTCCAGTTTTAGATTCCGATGCTTCTCTTAAGGTTTACTGTATCCCTTGGACCTTCTTATCGACGATGAAACACAGAAATTGCATCCGAATTTAATACAAAAGGCACAATACCGACTTAAGTACAAGAGGAGTAACACTCTAACTTTCTACGATTTAAACCTCTCCTGTGAATCAAGTTTGAGAATCCGATGCTTCACTTCAGGTTTACTGTATCCCTTGGACCTTCTTATTAACGATGAAACACAGAAATTGCATCCGAATTTAATACTAATGGCATAATGCCGTCTTAAGTACAAGAGGACTGACACTCTCACTTTCTATGATTTGAACCCCTCCTGTGAGTCCAGTTTTTCATTCCGATGCTTCACTTCAGGTTCACTGTATCAGTTGGACCTTCTTATTGACGATTAAACACAGAGTTTGCATTCGAATTTAATACAAAAGGCACTATGGCGACTTAAGTACTAGAGGACTGACACTCTCACTTTCTATGATTTGAACCTCTCCTGTGAGTCCAGTCTTAGATTCCGAGGCTTCACTTCAGGTTTACTGTATCCCTTGGACATTCTTAATGAAGGTGAAGCAAAGACATTGCTTCCGAATTTAATACAAAAGGCCCAATGCCGACTTAAGTAAAAGAGGACTAACACTCTAACATTCTATGATTTGAACCTCTCCTGTGAGTCCAGTTTTAGATTCCGATGCTTCACATCAAGTATACTATATCCCTTGGACCTTCTAATTGACGATTAAACACAGAACTTGCATCCGAATTTAGAACAAAAGGCACATGCCGACTTAAGTACAAGAGGACTGACATTCTAACTTTCTATGATATGAACCTCTCCTGTGAGTCCAGTTTTAGATTCCCATGCTTCACTTCAGGTTTTCTGTATCCCTTGGACCTTCTTATTGACGATGAAGCACATAAATTGCATCCGGATTTAATACAAATGGCACAATGCCGACTTAAGTACAAGAGGACTGACACTCTCACTTTCTATGACTTGAACCTCTGATGAGAGTCCAGTTTTAGATTCCGATGCTTCACTTCAGGTTTACTGTATACCGTGCACCATCTTATTGACGATGAAACACAGAAATTGCATCGGAATATAATACAAAAGGCACAATGCCGACTTAAGTAAAAGAGGACGGACACTCTAACTTTGTATGATTTGAACCTCTCCTATGAGTCCAGTTTTAGATTCCGATGCTTCACTTCAGGTTTACTGTATCCCTTGGATCTTCTTATTGACGATGAAACACAGAAATTGCATGGGAATGTAATACGAAAGGCACAATGCCGACTTAAGTAAAAGAGGACTGACACTTTAACACACTATGATTTGAACCCCTCCTGTGAGTCCAGTTTTTCATTCCGATGCTTCACTTCAGGTTCACTGTATCAGTTGGACCTTCTTATTGACGATTAAACACAGAGTTTGCATTCGAATTTAATACAAAAGGCACTATGGCGACTTAAGTACAAGAGGAGTGACACTCTAACTATCTATGATTTGAATCTTTCCTGTGAGTCCAGTTTTAGATTCCGATGCTTCACTTCAGGTTTACTGTATCCCTTGGACCTTCTTATTGCCAATGAAACACAGAAAATGGATCCGAATTTAATACAAAAGGCACAATGGCGACTTAAGTACAAGAGGACTGACACTCTAACTTTCTATGATATGAACCTCTCCTGCGAGCCCAGTTTAGATTCCGATGCTTCACTTCAGGTTTACTGTATCCCTTGGACCTTCTTATTGACGATGAAACACAGAAATTGCATCCGAATTTAATACAAAAGGCACAATACCGACTTAAGTACAAGAGGAATGACACTCTCACTTTCTATGATTTGAACCTCTAATGTGAGTGCAGTTTTATATTCCGATGCTTCACTTCAGGCTTACTGTATACCTTGCACCTTCTTATTGACGATGAAACACAGAAATTTCATCCGAATTTAATACAAAAGGCACAATGCCGACTTTAGTACAAGAGGGCTGACACTCTCACTTTCCATGATTTGAACCTCTCCAGTGAGTCCAGTTTTAGATTCAGATGCTTCACTTCAGGTTTACTGTATCCCTTGGTCTTTCTTATTGACGATGAAACACAGAAATTGCATCCGAATTTAATACAAAAGCACAATACCGACTTAATTACAAGAGTAGTAACTTTCTAACATTCTATGATTTGAATCTCTCCTGTGAGTTCAGTTTTAGATTCCGATGCTTCACTTCAGGTTTACTGTATAACTTGGACCTTCTTATTGACGATGATACATAGAAATTGCATCCGAAATTAATACAAATGGCACAATGCTGTCTTAAGTACAAGAGGACTGACACTCTCTATGATTTGAACCCCTCCTGTGAGTCCAGTTTTAGATTCCGATGCTTCCCTTAAGGTTTACTGTATCCCTTGGTCTTTCTTATTGACGATGAAACACAGAAATTGCATCCGAATTTAATACAAAAGCACAATACCGACTTAATTACAAGAGGAGTAACTTTCTAACATTCTATGATTTGAATCTCTCCTGTGAGTTCAGTTTTAGATTCCGATGCTTCACTTCAGGTTTACTGTATCCCTTGGACCTTCTTGTTGACGATGAAACACTGAAATTGCATCCGAATTTAATACAAAAGGCACAATGCCGACTTAAGTACAAGAGGACTGACACTCCCGCTTTCTATGATTTGAACCTGACCTGTGAGTCCAGTTTTCGATTCCGATGCTTCACTTCAGGTTTACTGTATCCCTTGGACGTTCTTATTGACGATTAAACACAGAAATTTCATCCGAATTTAATACAAAAGGCACAATGCCGACTTAAGTAAAAGAGGACTGACACTCTAACATTCTATGATTTGAACCTCTCCTGTGAGTCCAGTTTTAGATTCCGATGCTTCCCTTAAGGTTTACTGTATCCCTTGGACTTTCTTATTGACGATGAAACACAGAAATTGCATCCGAATTTAATACAAAAGGCACAATAACGACTTAAGTACAAGAGGAGTAACACTCTAACTATCTATGATTTGAATCTCTCCTGTGAGTCCAGTTTGAGATTCCGATGCTTCACTTCAGGTTTACTGTATTCCTTGGACCTTCTTATTGACGATGAAACACAGAAATTGCATCGGAATTAAATCCAAAAAGCACAATGCCAACTTAAGTAAAAGAGGACTGACACTCTCACTTTCTATGATTTGAACCCCTCCTGTGAGTCCAGTTTTTGATTCCGATGCTTCACTTCAGGTTCACTGTATCAGTTGGACCTTCTTATTGACGATTAAACACAGAGTTTGCATCCGAATTTAATACAAAAGGCACTATGGCGACTTAAGTACTAGAGGACTGACACTCTCACTTTCCATGATTTGAACCTCTCCTGTAAGTCCAGTCTTAGATTCCGAGGCTTCACTTCAGGTTTACTGTATCCCTTGGACATTCTTATTGACGGTGAAGCAAAGACATTGCTTCCGAATTTAATACAAAAGGCTCAATGCCGACTTAAGTAAAAGAGGACTAACACTCTAACATTCTATGATTTGAACCTCTCCTGTGAGTCCAGTTTTAGATTCCGATGCTTCACATCAAGTATACTATATCCCTTGGACCTTCTAATTGACGATGAAACACAGAACTTGCATCCGAATTTAGAACAAAAGGCACATGCCGACTTAAGTACAAGTGGACTGACATTCTAACTTTCTATGATATGAACCTCTCCTGTGAGTCCAGTTTTAGATTCCGATGCTTCACTTCAGGTTTACTGTACCCCTTGGACCTTCTTATTGACGATGAAGCACATAAATTGCATCCGAATTTAATACAAATGGCACAATGCCGACTTAAGTACAAGAGGACTGACACTCTCACTTTCTATGACTTGAACCTCTGATGAGAGTCCAGTTTTAGATTCCGATGCTTCACTTCAGGTTTACTGTATACCGTGCACCATCTTATTGACGATGAAACACAGAAATTGCATGGGAATGTAATACGAAAGGCACAATGCCGACTTAAGTAAAAGAGGACTGACACTTTAACACACTATGATTTGAACCTCTCCCGTGAGTCCAGTATTAGATTCAGTTGCTTCACTTAAGGTTTACTGTATCCCTTGGACCTTCTTATTGACGATGAAACACAGAAATTGCATCCGAATTTAATACAAAAGGCACAATACCGACTTAAGTACAAGAGGAGTGACACTCTAACTATCTATGATTTGAATCTTTCCTGTGAGTCCAGTTTTAGATTCCGATGCTTCACATCAGGTTTACTGTATCCCTTGGACCTTCTTATTGCCAATGAAATACAGAGTTTGCATCCGAATTTAATACAAAAGGCACAATGCGACTTAAGTATAAGAGGACTGACACTCTAACATTTTATGATTTGAACCTCTTGTGTGAGTCTAGTTTTAGTTTCCGATGCTTCACTTCACGTTTACTGTATCACTTGGACATTCTCATTGACCATGAAACACAGAAATTGGATCCGAATTTAATACAAAAGGCACAATGGCGACTTAAGTACAAGAGGACTGACACTCTAACTTTCTATGATTTGAACCTCTCCTGCGAGCCCAGTTTAGATTCCGATGCCATACTTCAGGTTTACTGTATCCCTTGGACCTTCTTATTGACGATGAAACACAGAAATCGCATCCGAATTTAATACAAATGTCACAATGCTGACTTAAGTACAAGAGGACTGACACTCTCACTTTCTATGATTTGAACCTCTCCTATGAGTTCAGTTTTAGATTCCGATGCTTCACTTCAGTTTTACTGTATCCCTTGGACCTTCTTATTGACGATGAAACACAGAAATTGCATCCGAATTTAATACAAAAGGCACAATGCCGACTCAAGTACAAGAGGAATGACACTCTCACTTTCTATGATTTGAACCTCCAATGTGAGTGCAGTTTTAGATTCCGATGCTTCACTTCAGGCTTACTGTATACCTTGCACCTTCTTATTGACGATGAAACACAGAAATTTCATCCGAATTTAATACAAAAGGCACAATGCCGACTTTAGTACAAGAGGGCTGACACTCTCACTTTCCATGATTTGAACCTCTCCAGTGAGTCCAGTTTTAGATTCAGATGCTTCACTTCAGGTTTACTGTATCCCTTGGACGTTCTTATTGACGATTAAACACAGAAATTTCATCCGAATTTAATACAAAAGGCACAATGCCGACTTAAGTAAAAGAGGACTGACACTCTAACATTCTATGATTTGAACCTCTCCTGTGAGTCCAGTTTTAGATTCCGATGCTTCCCTTAAGGTTTACTGTATCCCTTGGACCTTCTTATTGACGATGAAACACAGAAATTGCATCCGAATTTAATACAAAAGGCACAATACCGACTTAAGTACAAGAGGACTGACACTCTAACTTTCTATGATTTGAACCTCTCCTGTGAGTCCAGTTTTAGATTCCGATGCTTCACTTAAGGTGTACTGTATCCCTTGGACCTTCTTATTGACGATGAAACACAGAAATTGCATCCGAATTTAATACAAGAGGCACAATACCGACTTAAGTACAAGAGGACTGACACTCTAACTATCTATGATTTGAATCTCTCCTGTGAGACTAGTTTTAGATTCCGATGCTTCATATCAAGTTTACTGTATCCCTTGGACCTTCTTATTCACGATGAAACACAGAAATTGCATCCGAATTTAGAACAAAAGGCACAATGCCGACTTAAGTACAAGAGGGCTGACATTCTAACGTTCTATGATATGAACCTCTCCTGTCAGTCCAGTTTTAGGTTCCGATGCTTCACTTCAGGTTTACTGTATCCCTTGGACCTTCTAATTGACGATGACACACAGTAATTGCATCGGAATTAAATTCAAAAGGCACAATTCCGACTTAAGTAAAACAGGACTGACACTCTCACGTGCTATGATTTGAACCTCTCCTGTGAGTCCAGTTTTAGAATCCGTTGCTTCACTTCTGGTTTACTCTACCCCTTGGACGTTCTTATTGTCGATAAAACACAGAATTGGCATCCGAATTTAATACAAAAGGCACAATACCGACTTACGTACAAGAGGACTGACTTTCTTACTTTCTATGATTTCAACCTCTCCTGTGAGTCCAGTCTCAGATTCTGATGCTTCACTTCAAGTTTACTATATACCTAGCACCTTCTTGTTGACAATGAAACACTGACATTGCATCCGAATTTAATACAAAAGGCACAATGCCGACTTAAGTACAAGAGGACTGACACTCTCACTTTCTATGATTTGAACCTCTCCTGTGAGTCCAGTTTTAGATTCCGATGCTTCTCTTAAGGTTTACTGTATCCCTTGGACCTTCTTATCGACGATGAAACACAGAAATTGCATCCGAATTTAATAAAGAACCACAATATCGACTTAAGTACAAGAGGACTGACACTCTCACTTTCTATGACTTGAACCTCTGATGAGAGTCCAGTTTTAGATTCCGATGCTTCACTTCAGGTTTACTGTATACCGTGCACCATCTTATTGACGATGAAACACAGAAATTGCATCGGAATATAATACAAAAGGCACAATGCCGACTTAAGTAAAAGAGGACGGACACTCTAACTTTGTATGATTTGAACCTCTCCTATGAGTCCAGTTTTAGATTCCGATGCTTCACTATAGGTTTACTCTATCCCTTGGATCTTCTTATTGACGATGAAACACAGAAATTGCATGGGAATGTAATACGAAAGGCACAATGCCGACTTAAGTAAAAGAGGACTGACACTTTAACACACTATGATTTGAACCTCTCCCGTGAGTCCAGTATTAGATTCAGTTGCTTCACTTAAGGTTTACTGTATCCCTTGGACCTTCTTATTGACGATGAAACACAGAAATTGCATCCGAATATAATACAAAAGGCACAATACCGACTTAAGTACAAGAGGAGTGACACTCTAACTATCTATGATTTGAATCTTTCCTGTGAGTCCAGTTTTAGATTCCGATGCTTCACATCAGGTTTACTGTATCCCTTGGACCTTCTTATTGCCAATGAAATACAGAGTTTGCATCCGAATTTAATACAAAAGGCACAATGCGACTTAAGTATAAGAGGACTGACACTCTAACATTTTATGATTTGAACCTCTTGTGTGAGTCTAGTTTTAGATTCCGATGCTTCACTTCACGTTTACTGTATCACTTGGACATTCTTATTGACGATGAAACACAGAAATTGGATCCGAATTTAATACAAAAGGCACAATGGCGACTTAAGTACAAGAGGACTGACACTCTAACTTTCTATGATTTGAACCTCTCCTGCGAGCCCAGTTTAGATTCCGATGCTTCACTTCAGGTTTACTGTATCCCTTGGACCTTCTTATTGACGATGAAACACAGAAATTGCATCCGAATTTAATACAATTGTCACAATGCTGACTTAAGTACAAGAGGACTGACACTCTCACTTTCTATGATTTGAACCTCTCCTATGAGTTCAGTTTTAGATTCCGATGCTTCACTTCAGTTTTACTGTATCCCTTGGACCTTCTTATTGACGATGAAACACAGAAATTGCATCCGAAATTAATACAAAAGGCACAATGCCGACTCAAGTACAAGAGGAATGACACTCTCACTTTCTATGATTTGAACCTCTAATGTGAGTGCAGTTTTAGATTCCGATGCTTCACTTCAGGCTTACTGTATACCTTGCACCTTCTTATTGACGATGAAACACAGAAATTTCATCCGAATTTAATACAAAAGGCACAATGCCGACTTTAGTACAAGAGGGCTGACACTCTCACTTTCCATGATTTGAACCTCTCCAGTGAGTCCAGTTTTAGATTCAGATGCTTCACTTCAGGTTTACTGTATCCCTTGGACGTTCTTATTGACGATTAAACACAGAAATTTCATCCGAATTTAATACAAAAGGCACAGTGCCGACTTAAGTAAAAGAGGACTGACACTCTAACATTCTATGATTTGAACCTCTCCTGTGAGTCCAGTTTTAGATTCCGATGCTTCCCTTAAGGTTTACTGTATCCCTTGGACCTTCTTATTGCCAATGAAATACAGAGTTTGCATCCGAATTTAATACAAAAGGCACAATGCGACTTAAGTATAAGAGGACTGACACTCTAACATTTTATGATTTGAACCTCTTGTGTGAGTCTAGTTTTAGTTTCCGATGCTTCACTTCACGTTTACTGTATCACTTGGACATTCTCATTGACCATGAAACACAGAAATTGGATCCGAATTTAATACAAAAGGCACAATGGCGACTTAAGTACAAGAGGACTGACACTCTAACTTTCTATGATTTGAACCTCTCCTGCGAGCCCAGTTTAGATTCCGATGCCATACTTCAGGTTTACTGTATCCCTTGGACCTTCTTATTGACGATGAAACACAGAAATCGCATCCGAATTTAATACAAATGTCACAATGCTGACTTAAGTACAAGAGGACTGACACTCTCACTTTCTATGATTTGAACCTCTCCTATGAGTTCAGTTTTAGATTCCGATGCTTCACTTCAGTTTTACTGTATCCCTTGGACCTTCTTATTGACGATGAAACACAGAAATTGCATCCGAATTTAATACAAAAGGCACAATGCCGACTCAAGTACAAGAGGAATGACACTCTCACTTTCTATGATTTGAACCTCCAATGTGAGTGCAGTTTTAGATTCCGATGCTTCACTTCAGGCTTACTGTATACCTTGCACCTTCTTATTGACGATGAAACACAGAAATTTCATCCGAATTTAATACAAAAGGCACAATGCCGACTTTAGTACAAGAGGGCTGACACTCTCACTTTCCATGATTTGAACCTCTCCAGTGAGTCCAGTTTTAGATTCAGATGCTTCACTTCAGGTTTACTGTATCCCTTGGACGTTCTTATTGACGATTAAACACAGAAATTTCATCCGAATTTAATACAAAAGGCACAATGCCGACTTAAGTAAAAGAGGACTGACACTCTAACATTCTATGATTTGAACCTCTCCTGTGAGTCCAGTTTTAGATTCCGATGCTTCCCTTAAGGTTTACTGTATCCCTTGGACCTTCTTATTGACGATGAAACACAGAAATTGCATCCGAATTTAATACAAAAGGCACAATACCGACTTAAGTACAAGAGGACTGACACTCTAACTTTCTATGATTTGAACCTCTCCTGTGAGTCCAGTTTTAGATTCCGATGCTTCACTTAAGGTGTACTGTATCCCTTGGACCTTCTTATTGACGATGAAACACAGAAATTGCATCCGAATTTAATACAAGAG
Source organism: Schistocerca piceifrons (assembly GCF_021461385.2). Classification (NCBI taxonomy): domain Eukaryota; kingdom Metazoa; phylum Arthropoda; class Insecta; order Orthoptera; family Acrididae; genus Schistocerca; species Schistocerca piceifrons. The sequence goes on along the minus strand of NW_025728325.1, from coordinate 183,246 downwards.
GCACAATACCGACTTAAGTACAAGAGGACTGACACTCTAACTATCTATGATTTGAATCTCTCCTGTGAGACTAGTTTTAGATTCCGATGCTTCATATCAAGTTTACTGTATCCCTTGGACCTTCTTATTCACGATGAAACACAGAAATTGCATCCGAATTTAGAACAAAAGGCACAATGCCGACTTAAGTACAAGAGGGCTGACATTCTAACGTTCTATGATATGAACCTCTCCTGTCAGTCCAGTTTTAGGTTCCGATGCTTCACTTCAGGTTTACTGTATCCCTTGGACCTTCTAATTGACGATGACACACAGTAATTGCATCGGAATTAAATTCAAAAGGCACAATTCCGACTTAAGTAAAACAGGACTGACACTCTCACGTGCTATGATTTGAACCTCTCCTGTGAGTCCAGTTTTAGAATCCGTTGCTTCACTTCTGGTTTACTCTACCCCTTGGACGTTCTTATTGTCGATAAAACACAGAATTGGCATCCGAATTTAATACAAAAGGCACAATACCGACTTACGTACAAGAGGACTGACTTTCTTACTTTCTATGATTTCAACCTCTCCTGTGAGTCCAGTCTTAGATTCTGATGCTTCACTTCAAGTTTACTATATACCTAGCACCTTCTTGTTGACAATGAAACACTGACATTGCATCCGAATTTAATACAAAAGGCACAATGCCGACTTAAGTACAAGAGGACTGACACTCTCACTTTCTATGATTTGAACCTCTCCTGTGAGTCCAGTTTTAGATTCCGATGCTTCTCTTAAGGTTTACTGTATCCCTTGGACCTTCTTATCGACGATGAAACACAGAAATTGCATCCGAATTTAATAAAAAACCACAATATCGACTTAAGTACAAGAGGACTGACACTCTCACTTTCTATGACTTGAACCTCTGATGAGAGTCCAGTTTTAGATTCCGATGCTTCACTTCAGGTTTACTGTATACCGTGCACCATCTTATTGACGATGAAACACAGAAATTGCATCGGAATATAATACAAAAGGCACAATGCCGACTTAAGTAAAAGAGGACGGACACTCTAACTTTGTATGATTTGAACCTCTCCTATGAGTCCAGTTTTAGATTCCGATGCTTCACTATAGGTTTATTCTATCCCTTGGATCTTCTTATTGACGATGAAACACAGAAATTGCATGGGAATGTAATACGAAAGGCACAATGCCGACTTAAGTAAAAGAGGACTGACACTTTAACACACTATGATTTGAACCTCTCCCGTGAGTCCAGTATTAGATTCAGTTGCTTCACTTAAGGTTTACTGTATCCCTTGGACCTTCTTATTGACGATGAAACACAGAAATTGCATCCGAATATAATACAAAAGGCACAATACCGACTTAAGTACAAGAGGAGTGACACTCTAACTATCTATGATTTGAATCTTTCCTGTGAGTCCAGTTTTAGATTCCGATGCTTCACATCAGGTTTACTGTATCCCTTGGACCTTCTTATTGCCAATGAAATACAGAGTTTGCATCCGAATTTAATACAAAAGGCACAATGCGACTTAAGTATAAGAGGACTGACACTCTAACATTTTATGATTTGAACCTCTTGTGTGAGTCTAGTTTTAGATTCCGATGCTTCACTTCACGTTTACTGTATCACTTGGACATTCTTATTGACGATGAAACACAGAAATTGGATCCGAATTTAATACAAAAGGCACAATGGCGACTTAAGTACAAGAGGACTGACACTCTAACTTTCTATGATTTGAACCTCTCCTGCGAGCCCAGTTTAGATTCCGATGCTTCACTTCAGGTTTACTGTATCCCTTGGACCTTCTTATTGACGATGAAACACAGAAATTGCATCCGAATTTAATACAATTGTCACAATGCTGACTTAAGTACAAGAGGACTGACACTCTCACTTTCTATGATTTGAACCTCTCCTATGAGTTCAGTTTTAGATTCCGATGCTTCACTTCAGTTTTACTGTATCCCTTGGACCTTCTTATTGACGATGAAACACAGAAATTGCATCCGAAATTAATACAAAAGGCACAATGCCGACTCAAGTACAAGAGGAATGACACTCTCACTTTCTATGATTTGAACCTCTAATGTGAGTGCAGTTTTAGATTCCGATGCTTCACTTCAGGCTTACTGTATACCTTGCACCTTCTTATTGACGATGAAACACAGAAATTTCATCCGAATTTAATACAAAAGGCACAATGCCGACTTTAGTACAAGAGGGCTGACACTCTCACTTTCCATGATTTGAACCTCTCCAGTGAGTCCAGTTTTAGATTCAGATGCTTCACTTCAGGTTTACTGTATCCCTTGGACGTTCTTATTGACGATTAAACACAGAAATTTCATCCGAATTTAATACAAAAGGCACAGTGCCGACTTAAGTAAAAGAGGACTGACACTCTAACATTCTATGATTTGAACCTCTCCTGTGAGTCCAGTTTTAGATTCCGATGCTTCCCTTAAGGTTTACTGTATCCCTTGGACCTTCTTATTGACGATGAAACACAGAAATTGCATCCGAATTTAATACAAAAGGCACAATACCGACTTAAGTACAAGAGGAGTAACACTCTAACTTTCTATGATTTGAATCTCTCCTGTGAGTCCAGTTTGAGATTCCGATGCTTCACTTCGGGTTTACTGTATCCCTTGCACCTTCTTATTGACGATGAAACATAGAAATTGCATCCGAATTTTATACAAATAGCATAATGCCGTTCTAAGTACAAGAGGGATGACACTCTAACTGCCTATGATTTGAACCTCTCCTGTGAGTCCAGTTTTAGATTCCGATGCTTCACTTAAGGTGCACTGTATCCCTTGGACCTTCTTATTGACGATGAAACACAGAAATTGCATCCGAATTTAATACAAGAGGCACAATACCGACTTAAGTACAAGAGGACTGACACTCTAACTATCTATGATTTGAATCTCTCCTGTGAGACTAGTTTTAGATTCCGATGCTTCATATCAAGTTTACTGTATCCCTTGGACCTTCTTATTCACGACGAAACACAGAAATTGCATCCGAATTTAGAACAAAAGGCACAATGCCGACTTAAGTACAAGAGGGCTGACATTCTAACGTTCTATGATATGAACCTCTCCTGTCAGTCCAGTTTTAGGTTCCGATGCTTCACTTCAGGTTTACTGTATCCCTTGGACCTTCTAATTGACGATGACACACAGTAATTGCATCGGAATTAAATTCAAAAGGCACAATTCCGACTTAAGTAAAACAGGACTGACACTCTCACGTGCTATGATTTGAACCTCTCCTGTGAGTCCAGTTTTAGAATCCGTTGCTTCACTTCTGGTTTACAGTACCCCTTGGACGTTCTTATTGTCGATAAAACACAGAATTGGCATCCGAATTTAATACAAAAGGCACAATACCGACTTACGTACAAGAGGACTGACTTTCTTACTTTCTATGATTTCAACCTCTCCTGTGAGTCCAGTCTTAGATTCTGATGCTTCACTTCAGGTTTACTATATACCTAGCACCTTCTTGTTGACAATGAAACACTGACATTGCATCCGAATTTAATACAAAAGGCACAATGCCGACTTAAGTACAAGAGGACTGACACTCTCACTTTCTATGATTTGAACCTCTTCTGTGAGTCCAGTTTTAGATTCCGATGCTTCTCTTAAGGTTTACTGTATCCCTTGGACCTTCTTATCGACGATGAAACACAGAAATTGCATCCGAATTTAATACAAAAGGCACAATACCGACTTAAGTACAAGAGGAGTAACACTCTAACTTTCTATGATTTGAATCTCTCCTGTGAATCAAGTTAGAGAATCCGATGCTTCACTTCAGGTTTACTGTATCCCTTGGACTTTCTTATTAACGATGAAACACAGAAATTGCATCCGAATTTAATACAAATGGCATAATGCCGTCTTAAGTACAAGAGGACTGACACTCTCACTTTCTATTATTTGAACCTCTCCTGTGAGTCCAGTTTTAGATTCCGATGCTTCACTTCAGCCTTACTGTATCCCTTGGACATTCTTATTGACGATGAAACCCAAAAATAGCATCGGAATTAAATCCAAAAAGCACAATGCCGACTTAAGTAAAAGAGGACTGACACTCTCACTTTCTATGATTTGAACCCCTCCTGTGAGTCCAGTTTTAGATTGCGATGCTTGACTTCAGGTTTACTGTATCCCTTGGACCTTCTTATTGACGATGAAACACAGAGTTTGCATCCGAATTTAATATATAAGGCACAATGCCGACTTAAGTACGAGAGGAATGACACTCTAATTTTCTATGATTTGAACCTCTCCTTTGAGTCCAGTTTTAGATTCCGAAGCTTCACGTAAGGTTTACTGTATCCCTTGGACCTTCTTATTGACGATGAAACACAGAAATTGCATCCGAATTTAATACAAGAGGCACAATACCGACTTAAGTACAAGAGGACTGACACTCTAACTATCTATGATTTGAATCTCTCCTGTGAGTCCGGTTTTAGATTCCGATGCTTCAAATCAAGTATACTGTATCCCTTGGACCTTGTAATTGACGATGACACACAGTAATTGCATCGGAATTAAATTCAGAGGGCACAATTTCGACTTAAGTAATAGAGGACTGACACTCTCACGTTCTATGATTTGAACCTCTCCTGTGAGTCCAGTTGTAGATCCCGATGTTTCACTTAAGGTTTACTGTATTCCTTGGACCTTCTTATTGACGATGAAACACAGAAATTGCATCCGAATTTAATACAAAGGCACAATACCGCCTTAAGTACAAGAGGAGTAACACTCTAACTTTCTATGATTTGAATCTCTCCAGTGAGTCCAGTTTGAAATTCCGATTCTTCACTTCAGGTTTACTGTATCCCTTGGACCTTCTTATTGATGATGAAACACAGAAATTGCATCCGAATTTAATACAAATGGCATAATGCCGTTCTAAGTACAAGAGGTCTGACACTCTCACATTCTATGATTTGAACCTCTCCTGCGAGCCCAGTTTTAGATTCCGATGCTTCACTTCAGGTTTACTGTATCCCTTGGACCTTCTTATTGAAGATGAAACACAGAAATTGCATCCGAATTTAATACAAAAGGCACAATACCGACTTAAGTACAAGAGGAGTAACACTCTAACTTTCTATGATTTGAATCTCTCCTGTGAGTCCGGATTTAGATTCCCATGCTTCAAATCAAGTATACTGTATCCCTTGGACCTTCTTGTTGACGATGAAACACAGAAATTGCATCCGAATATAGAACAAAAGGCACAATGCCGACTTAAGTACAAGAGGGCTGACATTCTAAATTTCCATGATATGATCCTCTACTCTGAGTCCAGTTTTAGATTCCGATGCTTCACTTCAGGTTTACTGTATCCCTTGGACCTTGTAATTGACGATGACACACAGTAATTGAATCGGAATTAAATTCAGAGGGCACAATTCCGACTTAAGTAAAAGAGGACTGACACTCTCGCTTTCTATTATTTGAACCCCTACTGTGAGTCCAGTTTTTGATTCCGATGCTTCACTTCAGGTTCACTGTATCAGTTGGACCTTCTTATTGACGATTAAACACAGAGTTTGCATCCGAATTTAATACAAAAGGCACAATGGCGACTTAAGTACTAGAGGACTGACACTCTCACTTTCCATGATTTGAACCTCTCCTGTGAGTCCAGTCTTAGATTCCGATGCTTCACTTCAGGTTTACTGTATACCTTGGACATTCTTATTGACGGTGAAACACAGACATTGCATCCGAATTTAATACAAAAGGCTCAATGCCGACTTAAGTAAAAGAGGACTAACACTCTAACATTCTATGATTTGAACCTCTCCTGTGAGTCCAGTCTTAGATTCCGATGTTTCACTTAAGGTTTACTGTGTCCCTTGGACCTTCTTATTGACGATGAAACACCGAAATTGCATCGGAATTTAATACAAGAGGCACAATACCGACTTAAGTACAAGAGGACTGACACTCTAACTATCTATGATTTGAATCTCTCCTGTGAGTTTAGTTTTAGATTCCGATGCTTCACATCAAGTATACTGTATCCCTTGGACCTTCTAATTGACGATGAAACACAGAACTTGCATTCGAATATAGAACAAAAGGCACATGCCGACTGAAGTAGAAGAGGACTGACATTCTAACATTCTATGATATGAACCTCTCCTGAGAGTCCAGTTTTAGATTCCGATGCTTCACTTCAGGTTTACTGTTTCCCTTGGACCTTCTTATTGACGATGAAGCACATAAATTGCATCCGAATTCAATACAAATGGCACAATGCCGACTTAAGTACAAGAGGACTGACACTCTCACTTTCTATGATTTGAACCTCTGATGTGAGTCCAGTTTTAGATTCCGATGCTTCACTTCAGGTTTACTGTATACCTTGCACCATCTTATTGACGATGAAACACAGAAATTGCATCGGAATTTAATACAAAAGGCACAATGCCGACTTAAGTAAAAGAGGACTGACACTCTAACTTTGTATGATTTGAACCTCTCCTGTGAGCCCAGTTTTAGATTCCGATGCTTCATATCATGTATACTGTATCCCTTGGACCTTCTTATTGACGATGAAACACAGAAATTGCATCCGAATTTAGAACAAAAGGCACAATGCCGACTTAAGTCAAAGAGGGCTGACATTCTAACTTTCTATGATATGAACCTCTCCTGTGAGTCCAGTTTTAGATTCCGATGCTTCACTTCAGGTTTACTGTATCCCTTGGACCTTCTAATTGACGATGACACACAGTAATTGCATCGGAATTAAATTCAGAAGGCACAATTCCGACTTATGTAAAAGAGGACTGACACTCTCCCATTCTATGATTTGAACCTCTCCTGTGAGTCCAGTTTTAGATTCCGATGCTTCACTTCAGGTTTACTGTATCCCTTGGACCTTCTTATTGACGATGAAACACAGAAATTGCATCCGAATTTAATACAAAAGGCACAATACCGACTTAAGTACAAGAGGAGTAACACTCTAACTTTCTATTATTTGAATCTCTCCTGTGAGTCCAGTTTGAGATTCCGATGCTTCACTTCAGGTTTACTGTATTCCTTGGACCTTCTTATTGACGATGAAACACAGAAATTGCATCGGAATTAAATCCAAAAAGCACAATGCCAACTTAAGTAAAAGAGGACTGACACTCTCACTTTCTATGATTTGAACCCCTCCTGTGAGTCCAGTTTTTGATTCCGATGCTTCACTTCAGGTTCACTGTATCAGTTGGACCTTCTTATTGACGATTAAACACAGAGTTTGCATCCGAATTTAATACAAAAGGCACTATGGCGACTTAAGTACTAGAGGACTGACACTCTCACTTTCCATGATTTGAACCTCTCCTGTAAGTCCAGTCTTAGATTCCGAGGCTTCACTTCAGGTTTACTGTATCCCTTGGACATTCTTATTGACGGTGAAACAAAGACATTGCTTCCGAATTTAATACAAAAGGCTCAATGCCGACTTAAGTAAAAGAGGACTAACACTCTAACATTCTATGATTTGAACCTCTCCTGTGAGTCCAGTTTTAGATTCCGATGCTTCACATCAAGTATACTATATCCCTAGGACCTTCTTATTGACGATGAAACACAGAACTTGCATCCGAATTTAGTACAAAAGGCACATGCCGACTTAAGTACAAGAGGACTGACATTCTAACTTTCTATGATATGAACCTCTCCTGTGAGTCCAGTTTTAGATTCCGATGCTTCACTTCAGGTTTACTGTATCCCTTGGACCTTCTTATTGACGATGAAGCACATAAATTGCATCCGAATTTAATACAAATGGCACAATGCCGACTTAAGTACAAGAGGACTGACACTCTCACTTTCTATGACTTGAACCTCTGATGAGAGTCCAGTTTTAGATTCCGAAGCTTCACTTCAGGTTTACTGTATACCGTGCACCATCTTATTGACGATGAAACACAGAAATTGCATCGGAATATAATACAAAAGGCACAATGCCGACTTAAGTAAAAGAGGACGGACACTCTAACTTTGTATGATTTGAACCTCTCCTGTGAGTCCAGTTTTAGATTCCGATGCTTCACTTCAGGTTTACTGTATCCCTAGGATCTTCTTATTGACGATGAAACACAGAAATTGCATGGGAATGTAATACGAAAGGCACAATGCCGACTTAAGTAAAAGAGGACTGACACTTTAACACACTATGATTTGAACCTCTCCCGTGAGTCCAGTATTAGATTCAGTTGCTTCACTTAAGGTTTACTGTATCCCTTGGACCTTCTTATTGACGATGAAACACAGAAATTGCATCCGAATTTAATACAAAAGGCACAATACCGACTTAAGTACAAGAGGAGTGACACTCTAACTATCTATGATTTGAATCTTTCCTGTGAGTCCAGTTTTAGATTCCGATGCTTCACTTCAGGTTTACTGTATCCCTTGGACCTTCTTATTGCCAATGAAACACAGAAATTGGATCCGAATTTAATACAAAAGGCACAATGGCGACTTAAGTACAAGAGGACTGACACTCTAACTTTCTATGATTTGAACCTCTCCTGCGAGCCCAGTTTAGATTCCGATGCTTCACTTCAGGTTTACTGTATCCCTTGGACCTTCTTATTGACGATGAAACACAGAAATTGCATCCGAATTTAATACAAAAGGCACAATACCGACTTAAGTAAAAGAGGAATGACACTCTCACTTTCTATGATTTGAACCTCTAATGTGAGTGCAGTTTTATATTCCGATGCTTCACTTCAGGCTTACTGTATACCTTGCACCTTCTTATTGACGATGAAACACAGAAATTTCATCCGAATTTAATACAAAAGGCACAATGCCGACTTTAGTACAAGAGGGCTGACACTCTCACTTTCCATGATTTGAACCTCTCCAGTGAGTCCAGTTTTAGATTCAGATGCTTCACTTCAGGTTTACTGTATCCCTTGGACGTTCTTATTGACGATTAAACACAGAAATTTCATCCGAATTTAATACAAAAGGCACAATGCCGACTTAAGTAAAAGAGGACTGACACTCTAACATTCTATGATTTGAACCTCTCCTGTGAGTCCAGTTTTAGATTCCGATGCTTCCATTAAGGTTTACTGTATCCCTTGGACCTTCTTATTGACGATGAAACACAGAAATTGCATCCGAATTTAATACAAAAGGCACAATACCGACTTAAGTACAAGAGGAGTAACACTCTAACTTTCTATGATTTGAATCTCTCCTGTGAGTCCAGTTTGAGATTCCGATGCTTCACTTCGGGTTTACTGTATCCCTTGCACCTTCTTATTGACGATGAAACATAGAAATTGCATCCGAATTTAATACAAATAGCATAATGCCGTTCTAAGTACAAGAGGACTGACACTCTCCCATTCTATGATTTGAACCTCTCCTGTGAGTCCAGTTTTAGATTCCGTTGCTCACTTCAGGTTTACTGTACCCCTTGGACGTTCTTATTGACGATAAAACACAGAGATTGCATGGGAATTGAATTCAATAGGCACAATGCCGACTTAAGTACAAGAGGAGAGACACTCTAACTTTCTATGATTTGAACCTCTCCTGTGAGTCCAGTTTTAGATTCCGATGCTTCACTTCAGGTTTACTGTATCCCTTGAAACTTCTTATTGACGAATAAACACAGAAATTTCATCCGAATTTAATAAAAAAGACACAATGCCAACTTAAGTAAAAGAGGACTGTCACTCTAACATTCTATGATTTGAACCCCTCCTGTGAGTCCAGTTTTAGATTCCGATGCTTCCCTTAAGGTTTACTGTATCCCTTGGTCTTTCTTATTGACGATGAAACACAGAAATTGCATCCGAATTTAATACAAAAGCACAATACCGACTTAATTACAAGAGTAGTAACTTTCTAACATTCTATGATTTGAATCTCTCCTGTGAGTTCAGTTTTAGATTCCGATGCTTCACTTCAGGTTTACTGTATAACTTGGACCTTCTTATTGACGATGATACATAGAAATTGCATCCGAAATTAATACAAATGGCACAATGCTGTCTTAAGTACAAGAGGACTGACACTCTCTATGATTTGAACCCCTCCTGTGAGTCCAGTTTTAGATTCCGATGCTTCCCTTAAGGTTTACTGTATCCCTTGGTCTTTCTTATTGACGATGAAACACAGAAATTGCATCCGAATTTAATACAAAAGCACAATACCGACTTAATTACAAGAGGAGTAACTTTCTAACATTCTATGATTTGAATCTCTCCTGTGAGTTCAGTTTTAGATTCCGATGCTTCACTTCAGGTTTACTGTATCCCTTGGACCTTCTTGTTGACGATGAAACACTGAAATTGCATCCGAATTTAATACAAAAGGCACAATGCCGACTTAAGTACAAGAGGACTGACACTCCCGCTTTCTATGATTTGAACCTGACCTGTGAGTCCAGTTTTCGATTCCGATGCTTCACTTCAGGTTTACTGTATCCCTTGGACGTTCTTATTGACGATTAAACACAGAAATTTCATCCGAATTTAATACAAAAGGCACAATGCCGACTTAAGTAAAAGAGGACTGACACTCTAACATTCTATGATTTGAACCTCTCCTGTGAGTCCAGTTTTAGATTCCGATGCTTCCCTTAAGGTTTACTGTATCCCTTGGACTTTCTTATTGACGATGAAACACAGAAATTGCATCCGAATTTAATACAAAAGGCACAATAACGACTTAAGTACAAGAGGAGTAACACTCTAACTATCTATGATTTGAATCTCTCCTGTGAGTCCAGTTTGAGATTCCGATGCTTCACTTCAGGTTTACTGTATTCCTTGGACCTTCTTATTGACGATGAAACACAGAAATTGCATCGGAATTAAATCCAAAAAGCACAATGCCAACTTAAGTAAAAGAGGACTGACACTCTCACTTTCTATGATTTGAACCCCTCCTGTGAGTCCAGTTTTTGATTCCGATGCTTCACTTCAGGTTCACTGTATCAGTTGGACCTTCTTATTGACGATTAAACACAGAGTTTGCATCCGAATTTAATACAAAAGGCACTATGGCGACTTAAGTACTAGAGGACTGACACTCTCACTTTCCATGATTTGAACCTCTCCTGTAAGTCCAGTCTTAGATTCCGAGGCTTCACTTCAGGTTTACTGTATCCCTTGGACATTCTTATTGACGGTGAAGCAAAGACATTGCTTCCGAATTTAATACAAAAGGCTCAATGCCGACTTAAGTAAAAGAGGACTAACACTCTAACATTCTATGATTTGAACCTCTCCTGTGAGTCCAGTTTTAGATTCCGATGCTTCACATCAAGTATACTATATCCCTTGGACCTTCTAATTGACGATGAAACACAGAACTTGCATCCGAATTTAGAACAAAAGGCACATGCCGACTTAAGTACAAGTGGACTGACATTCTAACTTTCTATGATATGAACCTCTCCTGTGAGTCCAGTTTTAGATTCCGATGCTTCACTTCAGGTTTACTGTATCCCTTGGACCTTCTTATTGACGATGAAGCACATAAATTGCATCCGAATTTAATACAAATGGCACAATGCCGACTTAAGTACAAGAGGACTGACACTCTCACTCTCTATGACTTGAACCTCTGATGAGAGTCCAGTTTTAGATTCCGATGCTTCACTTCAGGTTTACTGTATACCGTGCACCATCTTATTGACGATGAAACACAGAAATTGCATGGGAATGTAATACGAAAGGCACAATGCCGACTTAAGTAAAAGAGGACTGACACTTTAACACACTATGATTTGAACCTCTCCCGTGAGTCCAGTATTAGATTCAGTTGCTTCACTTAAGGTTTACTGTATCCCTTGGACCTTCTTATTGACGATGAAACACAGAAATTGCATCCGAATTTAATACAAAAGGCACAATACCGACTTAAGTACAAGAGGAGTGACACTCTAACTATCTATGATTTGAATCTTTCCTGTGAGTCCAGTTTTAGATTCCGATGCTTCACATCAGGTTTACTGTATCCCTTGGACCTTCTTATTGCCAATGAAATACAGAGTTTGCATCCGAATTTAATACAAAAGGCACAATGCGACTTAAGTATAAGAGGACTGACACTCTAACATTTTATGATTTGAACCTCTTGTGTGAGTCTAGTTTTAGTTTCCGATGCTTCACTTCACGTTTACTGTATCACTTGGACATTCTTATTGACGATGAAACACAGAAATTGAATCCGAATTTAATACAAAAGGCACAATGGCGACTTAAGTACAAGAGGACTGACACTCTAACTTTCTATGATTTGAACCTCTCCTGCGAGCCCAGTTTAGATTCCGATGCTTCACTTCAGGTTTACTGTATCCCTTGGACCTTCTTATTGACGATGAAACACAGAAATCGCATCCGAATTTAATACAAATGTCACAATGCTGACTTAAGTACAAGAGGACTGACACTCTCACTTTCTATGATTTGAACCTCTCCTATGAGTTCAGTTTTAGATTCCGATGCTTCACTTCAGTTTTACTGTATCCCTTGGACCTTCTTATTGACGATGAAACACAGAAATTGCATCCGAATTTAATACAAAAGGCACAATGCCGACTCAAGTACAAGAGGAATGACACTCTCACTTTCTATGATTTGAACCTCTAATGTGAGTGCAGTTTTAGATTCCGATGCTTCACTTCAGGCTTACTGTATACCTTGCACCTTCTTATTGACGATGAAACACAGAAATTTCATCCGAATTTAATACAAAAGGCACAATGCCGACTTCAGTACAAGAGGGCTGACACTCTCACTTTCCATGATTTGAACCTCTCCAGTGAGTCCAGTTTTAGATTCAGATGCTTCACTTCAGGTTTACTGTATCCCTTGGACGTTCTTATTGACGATTAAACACAGAAATTTCATCCGAATTTAATACAAAAGGCACAATGCCGACTTAAGTAAAAGAGGACTGACACTCTAACATTCTATGATTTGAACCTCTCCTGTGAGTCCAGTTTTAGATTCCGATGCTTCCCTTAAGGTTTACTCTATCCCTTGGACCTTCTTATTGACGATGAAACACAGAAATTGCATCCGAATTTAATACAAAAGGCACAATACCGACTTAAGTACAAGAGGACTGACACTCTAACTTTCTATGATTTGAACCTCTCCTGTGAGTCCAGTTTTAGATTCCGATGCTTCACTTAAGGTGTACTGTATCCCTTGGACCTTCTTATTGACGATGAAACACAGAAATTGCATCCGAATTTAATACAAGAGGCGCAATACCGACTTAAGTACAAGAGGACTGACACTCTAACTATCTATGATTTGAATCTCTCCTGTGAGACTAGTTTTAGATTCCGATGCTTCATATCAAGTTTACTGTATCCCTTGGACCTTCTTATTCACGATGAAACACAGAAATTGCATCCGAATTTAGAACAAAAGGCACAATGCCGACTTAAGTACAAGAGGGCTGACATTCTAACGTTCTATGATATGAACCTCTCCTGTCAGTCCAGTTTTAGGTTCCGATGCTTCACTTCAGGTTTACTGTATCCCTTGGACCTTCTAATTGACGATGACACACAGTAATTGCATCGGAATTAAATTCAAAAGGCACAATTCCGACTTAAGTAAAACAGGACTGACACTCTCACGTGCTATGATTTGAACCTCTCCTGTGAGTCCAGTTTTAGAATCCGTTGCTTCACTTCTGGTTTACTCTACCCCTTGGACGTTCTTATTGTCGATAAAACACAGAATTGGCATCCGAATTTAATACAAAAGGCACAATACCGACTTACGTACAAGAGGACTGACTTTCTTACTTTCTATGATTTCAACCTCTCCTGTGAGTCCAGTCTTAGATTCTGATGCTTCACTTCAAGTTTACTATATACCTAGCACCTTCTTGTTGACAATGAAACACTGACATTGCATCCGAATTTAATACAAAAGGCACAATGCCGACTTAAGTACAAGAGGACTGACACTCTCACTTTCTATGATTTGAACCTCTCCTGTGAGTCCAGTTTTAGATTCCGATGCTTCTCTTAAGGTTTACTGTAGCCCTTGGACCTTCTTATCGACGATGAAACACAGAAATTGCATCCGAATTTAATAAAAAACCACAATACCGACTTAAGTACAAGAGGAGTAACACTCTAACTTTCTATGATTTGAACCTCTCCTGTGAATCAAGTTTGAGAATCCGATGCTTCACTTCAGGTTTACTGTATCCCTTGGACCTTCTTATTAACGATGAAACACAGAAATTGCATCCGAATTTAATACTAATGGCATAATGCCGTCTTAAGTACAAGAGGACTGACACTCTCACTTTCTATGATTTGAACCCCTCCTGTGAGTCCAGTTTTTCATTCCGATGCTTCACTTCAGGTTCACTGTATCAGTTGGACCTTCTTATTGACGATTAAACACAGAGTTTGCATTCGAATTTAATACAAAAGGCACTATGGCGACTTAAGTACTAGAGGACTGACACTCTCACTTTCTGTGATTTGAACCCCTCCTGTGAGTCCAGTTTTAGATTCCGATGCTTCACTTCAGGTTTACTGTATCCCTTGGACCTTCTTATTGACGATGAAACACAGAGTTTGCATCCGAAATTAATATAGAAGGCACAATGCCGACTTAAGTACAAGAGGGATGACACTCTAACTGCCTATGATTTGAACCTCTCCTGTGAGTCCAGTTTTAGATTCCGATGCTTCACTTAAGGTGTACTGTATCCCTTGGACCTTCTTATTGACGATGAAACACAGAAATTGCATCCGAATTTAATACAAGAGGCGCAATACCGACTTAAGTACAAGAGGACTGACACTCTAACTATCTATGATTTGAATCTCTCCTGTGAGACTAGTTTTAGATTCCGATGCTTCATATCAAGTTTACTGTATCCCTTGGACCTTCTTATTCACGATGAAACACAGAAATTGCATCCGAATTTAGAACAAAAGGCACAATGCCGACTTAAGTACAAGAGGGCTGACATTCTAACGTTCTATGATATGAACCTCTCCTGTCAGTCCAGTTTTAGGTTCCGATGCTTCACTTCAGGTTTACTGTATCCCTTGGACCTTCTAATTGACGATGACACACAGTAATTGCATCGGAATTAAATTCAAAAGGCACAATTCCGACTTAAGTAAAACAGGACTGACACTCTCACGTGCTATGATTTGAACCTCTCCTGTGAGTCCAGTTTTAGAATCCGTTGCTTCACTTCTGGTTTACTCTACCCCTTGGACGTTCTTATTGTCGATAAAACACAGAATTGGCATCCGAATTTAATACAAAAGGCACAATACCGACTTACGTACAAGAGGACTGACTTTCTTACTTTCTATGATTTCAACCTCTCCTGTGAGTCCAGTCTTAGATTCTGATGCTTCACTTCAGGTTTACTATATACCTAGCACCTTCTTGTTGACAATGAAACACTGACATTGCATCCGAATTTAATACAAAAGGCACAATGCCGACTTAAGTACAAGAGGACTGACACTCTCACTTTCTATGATTTGAACCTCTCCTGTGAGTCCAGTTTTAGATTCCGATGCTTCTCTTAAGGTTTACTGTATCCCTTGGACCTTCTTATCGACGATGAAACACAGAAATTGCATCCGAATTTAATACAAAAGGCACAATACCGACTTAAGTACAAGAGGAGTAACACTCTAACTTTCTACGATTTGAACCTCTCCTGTGAATCAAGTTTGAGAATCCGATGCTTCACTTCAGGTTTACTGTATCCCTTGGACCTTCTTATTAACGATGAAACACAGAAATTGCATCCGAATTTAATACTAATGGCATAATGCCGTCTTAAGTACAAGAGGACTGACACTCTCACTTTCTATGATTTGAACCCCTCCTGTGAGTCCAGTTTTTCATTCCGATGCTTCACTTCAGGTTCACTGTATCAGTTGGACCTTCTTATTGACGATTAAACACAGAGTTTGCATTCGAATTTAATACAAAAGGCACTATGGCGACTTAAGTACTAGAGGACTGACACTCTCACTTTCTATGATTTGAACCTCTCCTGTGAGTCCAGTCTTAGGTTCCGAGGCTTCACTTCAGGTTTACTGTATCCCTTGGACATTCTTAATGACGGTGAAGCAAAGACATTGCTTCCGAATTTAATACAAAAGGCTCAATGCCGACTTAAGTAAAAGAGGACTGACACTCTCACTTTCTATGATTTGAACCTCTCCTGTGAGTCCAGTTTTAGATTCCGATGCTTCTCTTAAGGTTTACTGTATCCCTTGGACCTTCTTATCGACGATGAAACACAGAAATTGCATCCGAATTTAATACAAAAGGCACAATACCGACTTAAGTACAAGAGGAGTAACACTCTAACATTCTATGATTTGAACCTCTCCTGTGAGTCCAGTTTTAGATTCCGATGCTTCACATCAAGTATACTATATCCCTTGGACCTCCTAATTGACGATTAAACACAGAACTTGCATCCGAATTTAGAACAAAAGGCACATGCCGACTTAAGTACAAGAGGACTGACATTCTAACTTTCTATGATATGAACCTCTCCTGTGAGTCCAGTTTTAGATTCCCATGCTTCACTTCAGGTTTACTGTATCCCTTGGACCTTCTTATTGACGATGAAGCACATAAATTGCATCCGGATTTAATACAAATGGCACAATGCCGACTTAAGTACAAGAGGACAGACACTCTCACTTTCTATGACTTGAACCTCTGATGAGAGTCCAGTTTTAGATTCCGATGCTTCACTTCAGGTTTACTGTATACCGTGCACCATCTTATTGACTATGAAACACAGAAATTGCATCGGAATATAATACAAAAGGCACAATGCCGACTTAAGTAAAAGAGGACGGACACTCTAACTTTGTATGATTTGAACCTCTC
The DNA here is from genome assembly GCF_021461385.2 of Schistocerca piceifrons. Classification (NCBI taxonomy): domain Eukaryota; kingdom Metazoa; phylum Arthropoda; class Insecta; order Orthoptera; family Acrididae; genus Schistocerca; species Schistocerca piceifrons. The sequence goes on along the minus strand of NW_025728325.1, from coordinate 166,276 downwards.
CTATGAGTCCAGTTTTAGATTCCGATGCTTCACTTCAGGTTTACTGTATCCCTTGGATCTTCTTATTGACGATGAAACACAGAAATTGCATGGGAATGTAATACGAAAGGCACAATGCCGACTTAAGTAAAAGAGGACTGACACTTTAACACACTATGATTTGAACCTCTCCCGTGAGTCCAGTATTAGATTCAGTTGCTTCACTTAAGGTTTACTGTATCCCTTGGACCCTCTTATTGACGATGAAACACAGAAATTGCATCCGAATTTAATACAAAAGGCACAATACCGACTTAAGTACAAGAGGAGTGACACTCTAACTATCTATGATTTGAATCTTTCCTGTGAGTCCAGTTTTAGATTCCGATGCTTCACATCAGGTTTACTGTATCCCTTGGACCTTCTTATTGCCAATGAAATACAGAGTTTGCATCCGAATTTAATACAAAAGGCACAATGCGACTTAAGTATAAGAGGACTGACACTCTAACATTTTATGATTTGAACCTCTTGTGTGAGTCAAGTTTTAGATTCCGATGCTTCACTTCACGTTTACTGTATCACTTGGACATTCTTATTGACGATGAAACACAGAAATTGGATCCGAATTTAATACAAAAGGCACAATGGCGACTTAAGTACAAGAGGACTGACACTCTAACTTTCTATGATTTGAACCTCTCCTGCGAGCCCAGTTTAGATTCCGATGCTTCACTTCAGGTTTACTGTATCCCTTGGACCTTCTTATTGACGATGAAACACAGAAATTGCATCCGAATTTAATACAAATGTCACAATGCTGACTTAAGTACAAGAGGACTGACACTCTCACTTTCTATGATTTGAACCTCTCCTATGAGTTCAGTTTTAGATTCCGATGCTTCACTTCAATTTTACTGTATCCCTTGGACCTTCTTATTGACGATGAAACACAGAAATTGCATCCGAAATTAATACAAAAGGCACAATGCCGACTCAAGTACAAGAGGAATGACACTCTCACTTTCTATGATTTGAACCTCTAATGTGAGTGCAGTTTTAGATTCCGATGCTTCACTTCAGGCTTACTGTATACCTTGCACCTTCTTATTGACGATGAAACACAGAAATTTCATCCGAATTTAATACAAAAGGCACAATGCCGACTTTAGTACAAGAGGGCTGACACTCTCACTTTCCATGATTTGAACCTCTCCAGTGAGTCCAGTTTTAGATTCAGATGCTTCACTTCAGGTTTACTGTATCCCTTGGACGTTCTTATTGACGATTAAACACAGAAATTTCATCCGAATTTAATACAAAAGGCACAGTGCCGACTTAAGTAAAAGAGGACTGACACTCTAACATTCTATGATTTGAACCTCTCCTGTGAGTCCAGTTTTAGATTCCGATGCTTCCCTTAAGGTTTACTGTATCCCTTGGACCTTCTTATTGACGATGAAACACAGAAATTGCATCCGAATTTAATACAAAAGGCACAATACCGACTTAAGTACAAGAGGAGTAACACTCTAACTTTCTATGATTTGAATCTCTCCTGTGAGTCCAGTTTGAGATTCCGATGCTTCACTTCGGGTTTACTGTATCCCTTGCACCTTCTTATTGACGATGAAACATAGAAATTGCATCCGAATTTAATACAAATAGCATAATGCCGTTCTAAGTACAAGAGGACTGACACTCTCCCATTCTATGATTTGAACCTCTCCTGTGAGTCCAGTTTTAGATTCCGATGCTTCACTTCAGGTTTACTGTATCACTTGGACTTTCTTATTGACGATGAAACACAGAAATTGCATCGGAATTAAATTCAAAAAGCACAATGCCGACTTAAGTAAAAGAGGACTGACACACTCACTTTCTGTGATTTGAACCCCTCCTGTGAGTCCAGTTTTAGATTCCGATGCTTCACTTCAGGTTTACTGTATCCCTTGGACCTTCTTATTGACGATGAAACACAGAGTTTGCATCCGAAATTAATATAGAAGGCACAATGCCGACTTAAGTACAAGAGGGATGACACTCTAACTGCCTATGATTTGAACCTCTCCTGTGAGTCCAGTTTTAGATTCCGATGCTTCACTTAAGGTGTACTGTATCCCTTGGACCTTCTTATTGACGATGAAACACAGAAATTGCATCCGAATTTAATACAAGAGGCACAATACCGACTTAAGTACAAGAGGACTGACACTCTAACTATCTATGATTTGAATCTCTCCTGTGAGACTAGTTTTAGATTCCGATGCTTCATATCAAGTTTACTGTATCCCTTGGACCTTCTTATTCACGACGAAACACAGAAATTGCATCCGAATTTAGAACAAAAGGCACAATGCCGACTTAAGTACAAGAGGGCTGACATTCTAACGTTCTATGATATGAACCTCTCCTGTCAGTCCAGTTTTAGGTTCCGATGCTTCACTTCAGGTTTACTGTATGCCTTGGACCTTCTAATTGACGATGACACACAGTAATTGCATCGGAATTAAATTCAAAAGGCACAATTCCGACTTAAGTAAAACAGGACTGACACTCTCACGTGCTATGATTTGAACCTCTCCTGTGAGTCCAGTTTTAGAATCCGTTGCTTCACTTCTGGTTTACTGTACCCCTTGGACGTTCTTATTGTCGATAAAACACAGAATTGGCATCCGAATTTAATACAAAAGGCACAATACCGACTTACGTACAAGAGGACTGACTTTCTTACTTTCTATGATTTCAACCTCTCCTGTGAGTCCAGTCTTAGATTCTGATGCTTCACTTCAGGTTTACTATATACCTAGCACCTTCTTGTTGACAATGAAACACTGACATTGCATCCGAATTTAATACAAAAGGCACAATGCCGACTTAAGTACAAGAGGACTGACACTCTCACTTTCTATGATTTGAACCTCTTCTGTGAGTCCAGTTTTAGATTCCGATGCTTCTCTTAAGGTTTACTGTATCCCTTGGACCTTCTTATCGAGGATGAAACACAGAAATTGCATCCGAATTTAATACAAAAGGCACAATACCGACTTAAGTACAAGAGGAGTAACACTCTAACTTTCTATGATTTGAATCTCTCCTGTGAATCAAGTTTGAGAATCCGATGCTTCACTTCAGGTTTACTGTATCCCTTGGACTTTCTTATTAACGATGAAACACAGAAATTGCATCCGAATTTAATACAAATGGCATAATGCCGTCTTAAGTACAAGAGGACTGACACTCTCACTTTCTATTATTTGAACCTCTCCTGTGAGTCCAGTTTTAGATTCCGATGCTTCACTTCAGCCTTACTGTATCCCTTGGACATTCTTATTGACGATGAAACCCAAAAATATCATCGGAATTAAATCCAAAAAGCACAATGCCGACTTAAGTAAAAGAGGACTGACACTCTCACTTTCTATGATTTGAACCCCTCCTGTGAGTCCAGTTTTAGATTGCGATGCTTGACTTCAGGTTTACTGTATCCCTTGGACCTTCTTATTGACGATGAAACACAGAGTTTGCATCCGAATTTAATATATAAGGCACAATGCCGACTTAAGTACGAGAGGAATGACACTCTAATTTTCTATGATTTGAACCTCTCCTTTGAGTCCAGTTTTAGATTCCGATGCTTCACGTAAGGTTTACTGTATCCCTTGGACCTTCTTATTGACGATGAAACACAGAAATTGCATCCGAATTTAATACAAGAGGCACAATACCGACTTAAGTACAAGAGGACTGACACTCTAACTATCTATGATTTGAATCTCTCCTGTGAGTCCGGTTTTAGATTCCGATGCTTCAAATCAAGTATACTGTATCCCTTGGACCTTGTAATTGACGATGACACACAGTAATTGCATCGGAATTAAATTCAGAGGGCACAATTTCGACTTAAGTAATAGAGGACTGACACTCTCCTGTGAGTCCAGTTGTAGATCCCGATGTTTCACTTAAGGTTTACTGTATTCCTTGGACCTTCTTATTGACGATGAAACACAGAAATTGCATCCGAATTTAATACAAAGGCACAATACCGCCTTAAGTACAAGAGGAGTAACACTCTAACTTTCTATGATTTGAATCTCTCCAGTGAGTCCAGTTTGAAATTCCGATTCTTCACTTCAGGTTTACTGTATCCCTTGGACCTTCTTATTGATGATGAAACACAGAAATTGCATCCGAATTTAATACAAATGGCATAATGCCGTTCTAAGTACAAGAGGTCTGACACTCTCACATTCTATGATTTGAACCTCTCCTGCGAGCCCAGTTTTAGATTCCGATGCTTCACTTCAGGTTTACTGTATCCCTTGGACTTTCCTATTGAAGATGAAACACAGAAATTGCATCCGAATTTAATACAAAAGGCACAATACCGACTTAAGTACAAGAGGAGTAACACTCTAACTTTCTATGATTTGAATCTCTCCTGTGAGTCCGGATTTAGATTCCCATGCTTCAAATCAAGTATACTGTATCCCTTGGACCTTCTTGTTGACGATGAAACACAGAAATTGCATCCGAATATAGAACAAAAGGCACAATGCCGACTTAAGTACAAGAGGGCTGACATTCTAAATTTCCATGATATGATCCTCTACTCTGAGTCCAGTTTTAGATTCCGATGCTTCACTTCAGGTTTACTGTATCCCTTGGACCTTGTAATTGACGATGACACACAGTAATTGAATCGGAATTAAATTCAGAGGGCACAATTCCGACTTAAGTAAAAGAGGACTGACACTCTCGCTTTCTATTATTTGAACCCCTACTGTGAGTCCAGTTTTTGATTCCGATGCTTCACTTCAGGTTCACTGTATCAGTTGGACCTTCTTATTGACGATTAAACACAGAGTTTGCATCCGAATTTAATACAAAAGGCACAATGGCGACTTAAGTACTAGAGGACTGACACTCTCACTTTCCATGATTTGAACCTCTCCTGTGAGTCCAGTCTTAGATTCCGATGCTTCACTTCAGGTTTACTGTATCCCTTGGACATTCTTATTGACGGTGAAACACAGACATTGCATCCGAATTTAATACAAAAGGCTCAATGCCGACTTAAGTAAAAGAGGACTAACACTCTAACATTCTATGATTTGAACCTCTCCTGTGAGTCCAGTCTTAGATTCCGATGTTTCACTTAAGGTTTACTGTGTCCCTTGGACCTTCTTATTGACGATGAAACACCGAAATTGCATCGGAATTTAATACAAGAGGCACAATACCGACTTAAGTACAAGAGGACTGACACTCTAACTATCTATGATTTGAATCTCTCCTGTGAGTTTAGTTTTAGATTCCGATGCTTCACATCAAGTATACTGTATCCCTTGGACCTTCTAATTGACGATGAAACACAGAACTTGCATTCGAATATAGAACAAAAGGCACATGCCGACTGAAGTACAAGAGGACTGACATTCTAACATTCTATGATATGAACCTCTCCTGAGAGTCCAGTTTTAGATTCCGATGCTTCACTTCAGGTTTACTGTTTCCCTTGGACCTTCTTATTGACGATGAAGCACATAAATTGCATCCGAATTCAATACAAATGGCACAATGCCGACTTAAGTACAAGAGGACTGACACTCTCACTTTCTATGATTTGAACCTCTGATGTGAGTCCAGTTTTAGATTCCGATGCTTCACTTCAGGTTTACTGTATACCTTGCACCATCTTATTGACGATGAAACACAGAAATTGCATCGGAATTTAATACAAAAGGCACAATGCCGACTTAAGTAAAAGAGGACTGACACTCTAACTTTGTATGATTTGAACCTCTCCTGTGAGCCCAGTTTTAGATTCCGATGCTTCATATCATGTATACTGTATCCCTTGGACCTTCTTATTGACGATGAAACACAGAAATTGCATCCGAATTTAGAACAAAAGGCACAATGCCGACTTAAGTACAAGAGGGCTGACATTCTAAATTTCTATGATATGAACCTCTCCTGTGAGTCCAGTTTTAGATTCCGATGCTTCACTTCAGGTTTACTGTATCCCTTGGACCTTCTAATTGACGATGACACACAGTAATTGCATCGGAATTAAATTCAGAAGGCACAATTCCGACTTAAGTAAAAGAGGACTGACACTCTCACGTTCTATGATTTGAACCTCTCCTGTGAGTCCAGTTTTAGAATCCGTTGCTTCACTTCATGTTTACTGTACCCCTTGGACGTTCTTGTTGACGATAAAACACAGAATTGGCATCCGAATTTAATACAAAAGGCACAATACCGACTTACGTACAAGAGGACTGACACTCTTACTTTCTATGATTTGAACCTCTCCTGTGAGTCCAGTCTTAGATTCTGATGCTTCACTTCAGGTTTACTATATACCTAGCACCTTCTTGTTGACGATGAAACACAGAAATTGCATCCGAATTTAATACAAAAGGCACAATACCGACTTAAGTACAAGAGGAGTGACACTCTAACTTCCAATGATTTGAAACTCTCCTGTAAGTCCAGTTTTAGATTCTGATGCTTCACTTCAGGTTTACTGTATCCCTTGGACCGTCTTATTGACGATGAAACACAGAATTCACATCCGAATTTAATACAAAAGGCACAATGCCGGCTTACGTGCAAGAGGACTGACACTCTAACTTTCTATGATTTGAACCTCTCCTGTGAGTGTAGTTTTAGATTCCGATGCTTCACGTCAGGTTTACAGTATCCCTTGGACCTTCTTATTGACGATGAAACACAGAAATTGCATCCGGATTTAATACAAGAGGCACAATACCGACATAAGTCCAAGAGGACTGACACTCTATCTATGATTTGAATCTCTCCTGTGAGGCCAGTTTTAGATTCCGATGCTTCATATCATGTATACTGTATCCCTTGGACCTTCTTATTGACGATGAAACACAGAAATTGCATCCGAATTTAGAACAAAAGGCACAATGCCGACTTAAGTACAAGAGGGCTGACATTCTATCTTTCTATGATATGAACCTCTCCTGTGAGTTCAGTTTTAGATTCCGATGCTTCACTTCAGGTTTACTGTATCCCTTGGACCTTCTAATTGACGATGACACACAGTAATTGCATCGGAATTAAATTCAAAAGGCACAATTCCGACTTAAGTAAAAGAGGACTGACACTCTCACGTTCTATGATTTGAACCTCTCCTGTGAGTCCAGTTTTAGAATCCGTTGCTTCACTTCATGTTTACTGTACCCCTTGGACGTTCTTGTTGACGATAAAACACAGAATTGGCATCCGAATTTAATACAAAAGGCACAATACCGACTTACGTACAAGAGGACTGACACTCTTACTTTCTATGATTTGAACCTCTCCTGTGAGTCCAGTCTTAGATTCTGATGCTTCACTTCAGGTTTACTATATACCTAGCACCTTCTTGTTGACGATGAAACACTGAAATTGCATCCGAATTTAATACAAAAGGCACAATGCCGACTTAAGTACAAGAGGACTGACACTCCTACTTTCTATGATTTGAACCTGCCCTGTGAGTCCAGTTTTAGATTCCGATGCTTCACTTCAGGTTTACTGTATCCCTTGGACGTTCTTATTGACGATTAAACTCAGATATTTCATCCGAATTTAATACAAAAGTCACAATGCCGACTTAAGTAAAAGAGGACTGACACTCTATCATTCTATGATTTGAACCTCTCCTGTGAGTCCAGTTTTAGATTCCGATGCTTCTCTTAAGGTTTACTGTATCCCTTGGACCTTCTTATTGACGATGAAACACAGAAATTGCATACGAATTTAATACAAAAGGCACAATACCGACCTAAGTACAAGAGGAGAAACACTCTAACTTTCTATGATTTGAATCTCTCCTGTGAGTCCAGTTTGAGATTCCGATGCTCCACTTCTGGTTATTGTATCCCTTGGACCTTCTTATTGACGATGAAACACAGAAATTGCATCGGAATTTAATACAAATGGCATAATGCCGTCTTAAGTACAAGAGGACTGACACTCTCACTTTCTATGATTTGAACCTCTCCTGTGAGTCCAGTTTTAGATTCCGATGCTTCACTTCAGGTTTACTGTATCCATTGGATATTCTTATTGACGTTGAAACACAGAAATTGCATCGGAATTAAATTCAAAAGGCACAATGCCGACTTAAGTAAAAGAGGACTGACACTCTAACTTTGTATGATTTGAACCTCTCCTGTGATCCCAGTTTTAGATTCCGATGCATCACTTCAGGTTTACTGTATCCCTTGGATCTTCTTATTGACGATGAAACACAGAAATTGCATCCGAATGTAATACGAAAGGCACAATGTCGACTGAAGTAAAAGAGGACTGACACTTTAACACTCTATGATTTGAACCTCTCCCGTGAGTCCAGTATTAGATTCAGTTGCTTCACTTAAGGTTTACTGTATCCCTTGGACCTTCTTATTGACGATGAAACACAGAAATTGCATCCGAATGTAATACAAAAGGCAGAATACCGACTTAAGTACAAGAGGAGTGACACTCTAACTATCTATGATTTGAATCTTTCCTGTGAGTCCAGTTTTAGATTCCGTTGCTTCACTTCGGGGTACTGTATCCCTTGGACCTTATTATTGCCAATGAAATACAGAGTTTGCATCCGAATTTAATACAAAAGGCACAATGCCGACTTAAGTACAAGAGGACTGACACTCTAACTTTCTATTATTTGAACCTCTCCTGCGAGTCCAGTTTAGATTCCGATGCTTCACTTCAGGTTTACTGTATCCCTTGGACTTTCTTATTGACGATGAAACACAGAAATTGCATCCGAATTTAATACAAAAGGCACAATACCGACTTAAGTACAAGAGGAGTGACACTCTAACTTCCAATGATTTGAAACTCTCCTGTAAGTCCAGTTTTAGGTTCTGATGCTTCACTTCAGGTTTACTGTATCCCTTGGACCGTCTTATTGACGATGAAACACAGAATTGGCATCCGAATTTAATACAAAAGGCACTATGCCGGCTTACGTGCAAGAGGACTGACACTCTAATTTTCTATGATTTGAACCTCTCCTGTGAGTCTAGTTTTAGATTCCGATGCTTCACGTCAGGTTTACAGTATCCCTTGGACCTTCTTATTGAGGATGAAACACAGAAATTGCATCCGAATTTAATACAAATGGCACAAAGTTGACTTAAGTACAAGAGGACTGACACTCTCACTTTCAATGATTTGAACCTCTCCTATGAGTTCAGTTTTAAATTCCGATGCTTCACTTCAGGTTTACTGTATCCCTTGGACCTTCTTATTGACGATGAAACACAGAAATTGCATCCGAATTTAATACAAAAGGCACAATGGCGACTTAAGTACAAGAGGGATGACACTCTAACTTTCTATGATTTGAACCTCTCCTGTGAGTCCAGTTTTAGATTCCGATGCTTCACTTAAGGTGTACTGTATCCCTTGGACCTTCTTATTGACGATGAAACACAGAAATTGCATCCGAATTTAATACAAGAGGCACAATACCGACATAAGTACAAGAGGACTGACACTCTGTCTATGATTTGAATCTCTCCTGTGAGGCCAGTTTTAGATTCCGATGCTTCATATCAAGTATACTGTATCCCTTGGACCTTCTTATTGACGATGAAACACAAAAATTGCATCCGAATTTAGAACAAAAGCCACAATGCCGACTTAAGTACAAGAGGGTTGACATTCTAACTTTCTATGATATGAATCTCTCCTGTGAGTCCAGTTTGAGATTCCGATGCTTCACTTCTGGTTTACTGTATCCCTTGGACGTTCTTATTGACGATGAAACACAGAAATTGCATCGGAATTTAATACAAATCGCATAATGCCGTCTTAAGTACAAGAGGACTGACACTCTCACTTTCTATGATTTGAACCTCTCCTGTGAGTCCAGTTTTAGATTCCGATGCTTCACTTCAGGTTTACTGTATCCATTGGACATTCTTATTGACGATGAAACACAGAAATTGCATCGGAATTAAATTCAAAAGGCACAATGCCGACTTAAGTAAAAGAGGACTGACACTCTCACTTTCTATGATTTGAACCTCTCCTGTGAGTCCAGTTTTAGATTCCGATGCTTCACTTCAGGTTTACTGTATCCCTTGGACATTCTTATTGATGGTGAAACACAGACATTGCATCCGAATTTAATACAAAAGGCTCAATCCCGACTTAAGTAAAAGAGGACTAACACTCTAACATTCTATGATTTGAACCTCGCCTGTGAGTCCAGTTTTAGATTCCGATGTTTCACTTAAGGTTTACTGTGTCCCTTGGACCTTCTTATTGACGATGAAACACAGAAATTGCATCCGAATTTAATACAAAAGGCACAATACCGACTTCAGTACAAGAGGAGTGACACTCTAACTCTCTATGATTTGAATCTTTCCTGTGAGTCCAGTTTTAGATTCCGTTGCTTCACTTCGGGGTACTGTATCCCTTGGACCTTCTTATTGACGATGAAACACAGAAATTGCATCCGAATTTAATACAAAAGGCACAATACCGACTTAAGTACAAGAGGAGTGACACTCTAACCACCTATGATTTGAATCTTTCCTGTGAGTCCAGTTTTAGATTCCGCTGCTTCACTTCGGGGTACTGTATCCCTTGGACCTTCTTATTGCCAATGAAATACAGAGTTTGCATCCGAATTTAATACAAAAGGCACAATGCCGACTTAAGTACAAGAGGTCTGACACTCTAACTTTCTATTATTTGAACCTCTCCTGCGAGTCCAGTTTAGATTCCGATGCTTCACTTCAGGTTTACTGTATCCCTTGGACTTTCTTATTGACGATGAAACACAGAAATTGCATCCGAATTTAATACAAAAGGCACAATACCGACTTAAGTACAGGAGGAGTGACACTATAACTTCCAATGATTTCAAACTCTCCTGTAAGTCCAGTTTTAGATTCTGATGCTTCACTTCAGGTTTACTGTATCCCTTGGACCGTCTTATTGACGATGAAACACAGAATTGGCATCCGAATTTAATACAACAGGCACAATGCCGGCTTAAGTGTAAGAGGACTGACACTCTAACTTTCTATGATTTGAACCTCTCCTGTGAGTCTAGTTTTAGATTCCGATGCTTCACGTCAGGTTTACGGTATCCCTTGGACCTTCTTAATGACGATGAAACTCAGATATTGCATCCGGATTTAATACAAATGGCACAAAGTTGACTTAAGTACAAGAGGACTGACACTCTCACTTTCGATGATTTGAACCTCTCCTATGAGTTCAGTTTTAAATTCCGATGCTTCACTTCAGGTTTACTGTATCCCTTGGACCTTCTTATTGACGATGAAACACAGAAATTGCATCTGAATTTAATACGAAAGGCACAATGCCGACTCGAGTACAAGAGGTATGACACTCTCACTTTCTATGATTTCAACCTCTCCTGTGAGTGCAGTTTTAGATTCCGATGCTTCACTTCAGGTTTACTGTATACCTTGCACATTCTTATTGACGATGAAACACAGAAATTTCATCCGAATTTAATACAAAAGGCACAATGCCGACCTTAGTGCAAGAGGACTGACACTCTCACTTTCGATGATTTGAACCTCTCCAGTGAGTCCAGTTTTAGATTCAGACGCTTCACTTCAGGCTTACTGTATCCCTTGGACATTCTTATTGACGAGGAAACACAGAAATAGCATCCGAATTTAATACAAAAGGCACAATGGCGACTTAAGTACAAGAGGACTGACACTCTAACATTCTATGATTTGAACCTCTCCTGTGAGTCCAGTCTTAGATTCTGATGCTTCACTTCAGGTTTACTATATACCTAGCACCTTCTTGTTGACGATGAAACACTGAAATTGCATCCGAATTTAATACAAAAGGCACAATGCCGACTTAAGTACAAGAGGACTGACACTCCTACTTTCTATGATTTGAACCTGCCCTGTAAGTCCAGTTTTAGATTCCGATGCTTCACTTCAGGTTTACTGTATACCTTGCACCATCTTATTGACGATGAAACACCGAAATTGCATCGGAATTTAATACAAAAGGCACAATGCCGACTTAAGTAAAAGAGGAATGACACTCTAACTTTGTATAATGGGAACCTCTCCTGTGAGTCCAGTTTTAGATTCCGATGCTTCACTTCAGGTTTACTGTATCCCTTGGATCTTCTTATTGACGATGAAACACAGAAATTGCATCCGAATGTAATATGAAAGGCACAATGCCGACTTAAGTAAAAGAGGACTGACACTTTAACACACTATGATTTGAACCTCTCCCTTGAGTCCAGTATTAGATTTAGTTGCTTCACTTAAGGTTTACTGTATCCCTTGGACCTTCTTATTGACGATGAAACACAGAAATTGCATCCGAATTTAATACAAAGGCACAATACCGACTCAAGTACAAGAGGAGTGACACTCTAACTCCCTATGATTTGAAGCACTCCTGTAAGTCCAGTTTTAGATTCTGATGCTTCACTTCAGGTTTACTGTATCACTTGGACCTTCTTATTCACGATGAAACACAGAATTGGCATCCGAATTTAATACAAAAGGCACAATACCGACTTAAGTGCAATAGGACTGACACTTTCACATTCTATGATTTGAACCTCTCCTGTGAGTCCAGTCATAGATTCCGATGCTTCACTTCAGGTTTACTGTATACCTAGCACCTTCTTGTTGACGATGAAACACAGAGTTTCCATCCGAATTTAACACAAAAGGCACAATGCCGACATAAGTGCAAGAGGACTGACTCTCTAACTTTCTATGATTTGAACCTCTCCTGTGAGTCTACTTTTAGATTCCGATGCTTCACTTCAGGTTTACAGTATCCCTTGGACCTTCTTATTGACGATGAAACACAGAAATTGCATCCGAATTTAATACAAAAGGCACAATGCCGACTCAAGTACAAGAGGAATGACACTCTCACTTTCTATGATTTGAACCTCTAATGTGAGTGCAGTTTTAGATTCCGATGCGTCACTTCAGGCTTACTGTATACTTTTAACCTTCTTATTGACGATGAAACACAGAAATTTCATCCGAATTTAATACAAAAGGCACAATGCCGACTTTAGTACAAGAGGGCTGACACTCTCACTTTCCATGATATGAACCTCTCCAGTGAGTCCAGTTTTAGATTCAGATGCTTCACTTCAGGCTTACTGTATCCCTTGGACATTCTTATTGACGAGGAAACACAGAAATAGCATCCGAATTTAATACAAAAGGCACAATGGCGACTTAAGTACAAGAGGACTGACACTCTCACTTTCTATTATTTGAACCTCTCCTGTGAGTCCTGTTTTTAGTTCCGATGCTTCACTTCAGGTTTACTGTATCCCTTGGACCTTCTTATTGACGATGACACACAGAGTTTGCATCCGAATTTAATACAAAAGGCACAATGCCGACTTAAGTACAAGAGGACTGACCATCTCACTTTCCACGTTTTGAACCTCCCCTGTGAGTCCAGTTTTAGATTCAGATGCTTCACTTCAGGTTTACTGTTTCCCTTGGACATTCTTATTGACGATGAAACACAGAAATTGCATCCGAATTTAATACAAAAGGCACAATGCCGACTCAAGTACAAGAGGACTGACACTCTAACTTTCTATGATTTGAACCTCTCCTGTGAGTCCAGTTTCAGATTCCGATGCTTCACTTCAGGTTTACTGTATACCTTGCACCTTCTTATTGACGATGAAACATAGAAATTGCATCGGAATTAAATTCAAAAGGCACAATGCCGACTTAAGTACAAGAGGACTAACACTCTCACTTTCTATGATTTGTACCTCTCCTGTGAGTCCAGTTTTAGATTCCGATGCTTCACTTCAGGTTTACTGTATACCTTGCACCTTCTTATTGACGATGAAACACAGAATTTGCATCCGCATTTAATACAGAAGCACAATGCCGACTTAAGTACAAGAGGACTGACACTCTCACTTTCTACGATTTGAACCTATTCTGTGAGTCCAGTTTTAGATTCCGATGCTTCACTTCAAGATTACTGAATACCTTGCACCTTCTTATTGACGATGAAACACAGAAATTGCATCCGAGTTTAATACAATAGGCACAATGCTGACTTAAGTACAAGAGGACTGACGCTCTCACTTTCTATGATTTGAGCCTCTCCTGTGAGTCCAGTTTTAGATTCCGATGCTTCACTTCACGTTTACTGTATCCCTTGGACATTCTTATTGACGATGAAACACAGAAATTGCATCCGAATTTAATACAAAAGGCACAATGGCGACTTAAGTACAAGAGGACTGACACTCTAATTTTCTATGATTTGAACCTTTCCTGTGAGTCCAGTTTTAGAATCCGATGCTTCACTTCAGGTTTACTGTATACCTTGCACCTTCTTATTATCGATGAAACACAGAAATTGCATCGGAATTAAATTCAAAAGGCACAATGCCGACGTATGTCCAAATAGAGTGACACTCTAACTCCCTATTATTTGAACCTCCCCTGTAAGTCCAGTTATAGATTCTGATGCTTTACTTCAGGTTTACTGTATCCCTTGGACCTTCTTATTGACGATGAAACACAGAATTGGCATCCGAATTTAATACAAAGGCACAATACCGACTTAAGTACAATAGGACTGACACTCTCACTTTCTATGATTTGAAACTCTCCTGTGAGTCCAGTCTTAGATTCCGATGCTTCACTTCAGGTTTACTGTATACCTAGCACCTTCTTGTTGACGATGAAACACAGAAATTGCATCCGAATTTAATACAAGAGGCACAATACCGACATAAGTACAAGAGGACTGACACTCTGTCTATGATTTGAATCTCTCCTGTGAGGCCAGTTTTAGATTCCGATGCTTCATATCAAGTATACTGTATCCCTTGGACCTTCTTATTGACGATGAAACACAAAAATTGCATCCGAATTTAGAACAAAAGGCACAATGCCGACTTAAGTACAAGAGGGTTGACATTCTAACTTTCTATGATATGAATCTCTCCTGTGAGTCCAGTTTGAGATTCCGATGCTTCACTTCTGGTTTACTGTATCCCTTGGACCTTCTTATTGACGATGAAACACAGAAATTGCATCGGAATTTAATACAAATCGCATAATGCCGTCTTAAGTACAAGAGGACTGACACTCTCACTTTCTATGATTTGAACCTCTCCTGTGAGTAAAGTTTTAGATTCCGATGCTTCACTTCAGGTTTACTGTATCCATTGGACATTCTTATTGACGATGAAACACAGAAATTGCATCGGAATTAAATTGAAAAGGCACAATGCCGACTTAAGTAAAAGAGGACTGACACTCTCACTTTCTATGATTTAAACCTCTCCTGTGAGTCCAGTTTTAGATTCCGATGCTTCACTTCAGGTTTACTGTATCCCTTGGACATTCTTATTGATGGTGAAACACAGACATTGCATCCGAATTTAATACAAAAGGCTCAATGCCGACTTAAGTAAAAGAGGACTAACACTCTAACATTCTATGATTTGAACCTCTCCTGTGAGTCCAGTTTTAGATTCCGATGTTTCACTTAAGGTTTACTGTGTCCCTTGGACCTTCTTATTGACGATGAAACACAGAAATTGCATCCGAATTTAATACAAAAGGCACAATACCGACTTAAGTACAAGAGGAGTGACACTCTAACTATCTATGATTTGAATCTTTCCTGTGAGTCCAGTTTTAGATTCCGTTGCTTCACTTCGGGGTACTGTATCCCTTGGACCTTCTTATTGACGATGAAACACAGAAATTGCATACGAATTTAATACAAAAGGCACAATACCGACTTAAGTACAAGAGGAGTAACACTCTAACTTTCTATGATTTGAATCTCTCCTGTGAGTCCAGTTTGAGATTCCGATGCTTCACTTCAGGTTTACTGTATCCCTTGGACCTTCTTATTGACGAGGAAACACAGAGTTTGCATCCGAATTTAATATATAAGGCACAATGCCGACTTAAGTACAAGAGGACTGACACTCTCACTTTTTATGATTTAAACCTCTGCTCTGACTCCAGTTTTAGATTCCGATGCTTCACTTCAGGTTTACTGTATCCCTTGGACATTCTTATTGACGGTGAAACACAGACATTGCATCTGAATTTGACACAAAATGCTCAATGCCGACTTAAGTAAAAGAGGACTAACACTCTAACATTCTATGATTTGAACCTCTCCTGTGAGTCCAGTTTTAGATTCCGATGCTTCACATCAAGTATACTGTATCCCTTGGACCTTCTAATTGACGATGAAACACAGAACTTGCATCCAAATTTGGAACAAAAGGCACATGCCGACTTAAGTACAAGAGGACTGACATTCTAACTTTCTATGATATGAACCTCTCCTGTGAGTCCAGTTTTAGATTCCGATGCTTCACTTCAGGTTTACTGTATCCCTTGGACCTTCTTATTGACGATGAAGCACATAAATTGCATCCGAATTTAATACAAATGGCACAATGCCGACTTATGTACAAGAGGACTGACACTCTCACTTTCTATGATTTGAACCTCTGATGTGAGTCCAGTTTTAGATTCCGATGCTTCACTTCAGGTTTACTGTATACCTTGCACCATCTTATTGACGATGAAACACCGAAATTGCATCGGAATTTAATACAAAAGGCACAATGCCGACTTAAGTAAAAGAGGAATGACACTCTAACTTTGTATAATGGGAACCTCTCCTGTGAGTCCAGTTTTAGATTCCGATGCTTCACTTCAGGTTTACTGTATCCCTTGGATCTTCTTATTGACGATGAAACACAGAAATTGCATCCGAATGTAATACGAAAGGCACAATGCCGACTTAAGTAAAAGAGGACTGACACTTTAACACACTATGATTTGAACCTCTCCCTTGAGTCCAGTATTAGATTCAGTTGCTTCACTTAAGGTTTACTGTATCCCTTGGACCTTCTTATTGACGATGAAACACAGAAATTGCATCCGAATTTAATACAAAGGCACAATACCGACTCAAGTACAAGAGGAGTGACACTCTAACTCCCTATGATTTGAAGCTCTCCTGTAAGTCCAGTTTTAGATTCTGATGCTTCACTTCAGGTTTACTGTATCACTTGGACCTTCTTATTGACGATGAAACACAGAATTGGCATCCGAATTTAATACAAAAGGCACAATACCGACTTAAGTGCAATAGGACTGACACTTTCACATTCTATGATTTGAACCTCTCCTGTGAGTCCAGTCATAGATTCCGATGCTTCACTTCAGGTTTACTGTATACCTAGCACCTTCTTGTTGACGATGAAACACAGAGTTTGCATCCGAATTTAACACAAAAGGCACAATGCCGACATAAGTGCAAGAGGACTGACTCTCTAACTTTCTATGATTTGAACCTCTCCTGTGAGTCTACTTTTAGATTCCGATGCTTCACTTCAGGTTTACAGTATCCCTTGGACCTTCTTATTGACGATGAAACACAGAAATTGCATCCGAATTTAATACAAAAGGCACAATGCCGACTCAAGTACAAGAGGAATGACACTCTCACTTTCTATGATTTGAACCTCTAATGTGAGTGCAGTTTTAGATTCCGATGCGTCACTTCAGGCTTACTGTATACTTTTAACCTTCTTATTGACGATGAAACACAGAAATTTCATCCGAATTTAATACAAAAGGCACAATGCCGACTTTAGTACAAGAGGGCTGACACTCTCACTTTCCATGATATGAACCTCTCCAGTGAGTCCAGTTTTAGATTCAGATGCTTCACTTCAGGCTTACTGTATCCCTTGGACATTCTTATTGACGAGGAAACACAGAAATAGCATCCGAATTTAATACAAAAGGCACAATGGCGACTTAAGTACAAGAGGACTGACACTCTCACTTTCTATTATTTGAACCTCTCCTGTGAGTCCTGTTTCTAGTTCCGATGCTTCACTTCAGGTTTACTGTATCCCTTGGACCTTCTTATTGACGATGACACACAGAGTTTGCATCCGAATGTAATACAAAAGGCACAATGCCGACTTAAGTACATGAGGACTGACAACCTAACTTTCTATGAATTGAACCTCTCCTGTGAGTCCAGTTTTAGATTCCGTTGCTTCACTTCAGGTTTACTGTATCCCTTGGACCTTCTTATTGCCGATAAAACACAGAAATTGGAGCGGAATTAAATTCAAAAAACACAATGCCGACATAAGTGCAAGAGGACTGACACTCTAACTTTCTGTGATTTGAGCCTCTCCTGTGATTCCAGTTTTAGATTCCGATGATTCACTTCAGGTTTACTGTATCCCTTGGACCTTCTTATTGCCAATGAAACACAGAGGTTGCATCCGAATTTTATACAAAAGGCACAATGCCGACTTAAGTACAAGAGGACTGACCATCTCACTTTCCACGTTTTGAACCTCCCCTGTGAGTCCAGTTTTAGATTCAGATGCTTCACTTCAGGTTTACTGTTTCCCTTGGACATTCTTATTGACGATGAAACACAGAAATTGCATCCGAATTTAATACAAAAGGCACAATGCCGACTCAAGTACAAGAGGACTGACACTCTAACTTTCTATGATTTGAACCTCTCCTGTGAGTCCAGTTTTAGATTCCGATGCTTCACTTCAAGATTACTGAATACCTTGCACCTTCTTATTGACGATGAAACACAGAAATTGCATCCGAGTTTAATACAATAGGCACAATGCTGACTTAAGTACAAGAGGACTGACGCTCTCACTTTCTATGATTTGAGCCTCTCCTGTGAGTCCAGTTTTAGATTCCGATGCTTCACTTCACGTTTACTGTATCCCTTGGACATTCTTATTGACGATGAAACACAGAAATTGCATCCGAATTTAATACAAAAGGCACAATGGCGACTTAAGTACAAGAGGACTGACACTCTAATTTTCTATGATTTGAACCTTTCCTGTGAGTCCAGTTTTAGAATCCGATGCTTCACTTCAGGTTTACTGTATACCTTGCACCTTCTTATTATCGATGAAACACAGAAATTGCATCGGAATTAAATTCAAAAGGCACAATGCCGACGTATGTCCAAATAGAGTGACACTCTAACTCCCTATTATTTGAACCTCCCCTGTAAGTCCAGTTATAGATTCTGATGCTTTACTTCAGGTTTACTGTATCCCTTGGACCTTCTTATTGACGATGAAACACAGGATTGGCATCCGAATTTAATACAAAAGGCACAATACCGACTTAAGTACAATAGGACTGACACTCTCACTTTCTATGATTTGAAACTCTCCTGTGAGTCCAGTCTTAGATTCCGATGCTTCACTTCAGGTTTACTGTATACCTAGCACCTTCTTGTTGACGATGAAACACAGAAATTGCATCCGAATTTAATACAAGAGGCACAATACCGACATAAGTACAAGAGGACTGACACTCTGTCTATGATTTGAATCTCTCCTGTGAGGCCAGTTTTAGATTCCGATGCTTCATATCAAGTATACTGTATCCCTTGGACCTTCTTATTGACGATGAAACACAAAAATTGCATCCGAATTTAGAACAAAAGGCACAATGCCGACTTAAGTACAAGAGGGTTGACATTCTAACTTTCTATGATATGAATCTCTCCTGTGAGTCCAGTTTGAGATTCCGATGCTTCACTTCTGGTTTACTGTATCCCTTGGACCTTCTTATTGACGAGGAAACACAGAAATTGCATCGGAATTTAATACAAATCGCATAATGCCGTCTTAAGTACAAGAGGACTGACACTCTCACTTTCTATGATTTGAACCTCTCCTGTGAGTAAAGTTTTAGATTCCGATGCTTCACTTCAGGTTTACTGTATCCATTGGACATTCTTATTGACGATGAAACACAGAAATTGCATCGGAATTAAATTCAAAAGGCACAATGCCGACTTAAGTAAAAGAGGACTGACACTCTCACTTTCTATGATTTGAACCTCTCCTGTGAGTCCAGTTTTAGATTCCGATGCTTCACTTCAGGTTTACTGTATCCCTTGGACATTCTTATTGATGGTGAAACACAGACATTGCATCCGAATTTAATACAAAAGGCTCAATGCCGACTTAAGTAAAAGAGGACTAACACTCTAACATTCTATGATTTGAACCTCTCCTGTGAGTCCAGTTTTAGATTCCGATGTTTCACTTAAGGTTTACTGTGTCCCTTGGACCTTCTTATTGACGATGAAACACAGAAATTGCATCCGAATTTAATACAAAAGGCACAATACCGACTTAAGTACAAGAGGAGTGACACTCTAACTATCTATGATTTGAATCTTTCCTGTGAGTCCAGTTTTAGATTCCGTTGCTTCACTTCGGGGTACTGTATCCCTTGGACCTTCTTATTGACGATGAAACACAGAAATTGCATCCGAATTTAATACAAAAGGCACAATACCGACTTAAGTACAAGAGGAGTGACACTCTAACTATCTATGATTTGAATCTTTCCTGTGAGTCCAGTTTTAGATTCCGTTGCTTCACTTCGGGGTACTGTATCCCTTGGACCTTCTTATTGCCAATGAAATACAGAGTTTGCATCCGAATTTAATACAAAAGGCACAATGCCGACTTAAGTACAAGAGGACTGACACTCTAACTTTCTATTATTTGAACCTCTCCTGCGAGTCCAGTTTAGATTCTGATGCTTCACTTCAGGTTTACTGTATCCCTTGGACTTTCTTATTGACGATGAAACACAGAAATTGCATCTGAATTTAATACAAAAGGCACAATACCGACTTAAGTACAAGAGGAGTGACACTATAACTTCCAATGATTTCAAACTCTCCTGTAAGTCCAGTTTTAGATTCTGATGCTTCACTTCAGGTTTACTGTTTCCCTTGGACCGTCTTATTGACGATGAAACACAGAATTGGCATCCGAATTTAATACAACAGGCACAATGCCGGCTTAAGTGTAAGAGGACTGACACTCTAACTTTCTATGATTTGAACCTCTCCTGTGAGTCTAGTTTTAGATTCCGATGCTTCACGTCAGGTTTACAGTATCCCTTGGACCTTCTTAATGACGATGAAACTCAGATATTGCATCCGGATTTAATACAAATGGCACAAAGTTGACTTAAGTACAAGAGGACTGACACTCTCACTTTCGATGATTTGAACCTCTCCTATGAGTTCAGTTTTAAATTCCGATGCTTCACTTCAGGTTTACTGTATCCCTTGGACCTTCTTATTGACGATGAAACACAGAAATTGCATCCGAATTTAATACAAAAGGCACAATGCCGACTCGAGTACAAGAGGTATGACACTCTCACTTTCTATGATTTCAACCTCTCCTGTGAGTGCAGTTTTAGATTCCGATGCTTCACTTCAGGTTTACTGTATACCTTGCACCTTCTTATTGACGATGAAACACAGAAATTTCATCCGAATTTAATACAAAAGGCACAATGCCGACTTTAGTGCAAGAGGACTGACACTCTCACTTTCGATGATTTGAACCTCTCCAGTGAGTCCAGTTTTAGATTCAGACGCTTCACTTCAGGCTTACTGTATCCCTTGGACATTCTTATTGACGAGGAAACACAGAAATAGCATCCGAATTTAATACAAAAGGCACAATGGCGACTTAAGTACAAGAGGACTGACACTCTAACATTCTATGATTTGAACCTCTCCTGTGAGTCCAGTCTTAGATTCTGATGCTTCACTTCAGGTTTACTATATACCTAGCACCTTCTTGTTGACGATGAAACACTGAAATTGCATCCGAATTTAATACAAAAGGCACAATGGCGACTTAAGTACAAGAGGACTGACACTCCTACTTTCTATGATTTGAACCTGCCCTGTAAGTCCAGTTTTAGAGTCCGATGCTTCACTTCAGGTTTACTGTAACCCTTGGACGTTCTTATTGACGATTAAACACAGAAATTTCATCCGAATTTAATACAAAGGTCACAATGCCGACTTAAGTAAAAGAGAACTGACACTCTAACATTCTATGATTTGAACCTCTCCTGTGAGCCCAGTTTTAGATTCCGATGCTTCTCTTAAGGTTTACTGTATCCCTTGGACCTTCTTATTGACGATGAAACACAGAAATTGCATCGGAATTTAATACAAATGGCATAATGCCGTCTTAAGTACAAAAGGACTGACACACTCACTTTCTATGATTTGAACCTCTCCTGTGAGTCCAGTTTTAGATTCCGATGCTTCACTTCAGGTTTACTGTATCCATTGGACATTCTTATTGACGATGAAACACAGAAATTGCATCGGAATTAAATTCAAAAGGCACAATGCCGACTTAAGTAAAAGAGGACTGACACTCTCACTTTCTATGATTTGAACCCCTCCTGTGAGTCCAGTTTTAGATTGCGATGCTTCACTTCAGGTTTACTGTATCCCTTGGACCTTCTTATTGACGATGAAACACAGAAATTGCATACGAATTTAATACAAAAGGCACAATACCGACTTAAGTACAAGAGGAGTAACACTCTAACTTTCTATGATTTGAATCTCTCCTGTGAGTCCAGTTTGAGATTCCGATGCTTCACTTCAGGTTTACTGTATCCCTTGGACCTTCTTATTGACAATGAAACACAGAGTTTGCATCCGAATTTAATATATAAGGCACAATGCCGACATAAGTACAAGAGGACTGACACTCTCACTTTTTATGATTTAAACCTCTCCTCTGACTCCAGTTTTAGATTCCGATGCTTCACTTCAGGTTTACTGTATCCCTTGGACATTCTTATTGACGGTGAAACACAGACATTGCATCCGAATTTGACACAAAGTGCTCAATGCCGACTTAAGTAAAAGAGGACTAACACTCTAACATTCTATGATTTGAACCTCTCCTGTGAGTCCAGTTTTAGATTCCGATGCTTCACATCAAGTATACTGTATCCCTTGGACCTTCTAATTGACGATGAAACACAGAACTTGCATCCAAATTTAGAACAAAAGGCACATGCCGACTTAAGTACAAGAGGACTGACATTCTAACTTTCTATGATATGAACCTCTCCTGTGAGTCCGGTTTTAGATTCCGATGCTTCACTTCCGGTTTACTGTATCCCTTGGACCTTCTTATTGACGATGAAGCACATAAATTGCATCCGAATTTAATACAAATGGCACAATGCCGACTTATGTACAAGAGGACTGACACTCTCACTTTCTATGATTTGAACCTCTGATGTGAGTCCAGTTTTAGATTCCGATGCTTCACTTCAGGTTTACTGTATCCCTAGGATCTTCTTATTGACGATGAAACACAGAAATTGCATCGGAATTTAATACAAAAGGCACAATGCCGACTTAAGTAAAAGAGGAATGACACTCTAACTTTGTATAATGGGAACCTCTCCTGTGAGTCCAGTTTTAGATTCCGATGCTTCACTTCAGGTTTACTGTATCCCTTGGATCTTCTTATTGACGATGAAACACAGAAATTGCATCCGAATGTAATACGAAAGGCACAATGCCGACTTAAGTAAAAGAGGACTGACACTTTAACACACTATGATTTGAACCTCTCCCTTGAGTCCAGTATTGGATTCAGTTGCTTCACTTAAGGTTTACTGTATCCCTTGGACCTTCTTATTGACGATGAAACACAGAAATTGCATCCGAATTTAATACAAAGGCACAATACCGACTCAAGTACAAGAGGAGTGACACTCTAACTCCCTATGATTTGAAGCTCTCCTGTAAGTCCAGTTTTAGATTCTGATGCTTCACTTCAGGTTTACTCTATCCCTTGGACCTTCTTATTGACGATGAAACACAGAATTGGCATCCGAATTTAATACAAAAGGCACAATACCGACTTAAGTGCAATAGGACTGACACTCTCACATTCTATGATTTGAACCTCTCCTGTGAGTCCAGTCATAGATTCCGATGCTTCACTTCAGGTTTACTGTATACCTAGCACCTTCTTGTTGACGATGAAACACAGAGTTTGCATCCGAATTTAACACAAAAGGCACAATGCCGACATAAGTGCAAGAGGACTGACTCTCTAACTTTCTATGATTTGAACCTCTCCTGTGAGTCTACTTTTAGATTCCGATGCTTCACTTCAGGTTTACAGTATCCCTTGGACCTTCTTATTGACGATGAAACACAGAAATTGCATCCGAATTTAATACAAAAGGCACAATGCCGACTCAAGTACAAGAGGAATGACACTCTCACTTTCTATGATTTGAACCTCTAATGTGAGTGCAGTTTTAGATTCCGATGCGTCACTTCAGGCTTACTGTATACTTTTAACCTTCTTATTGACGATGAAACACAGAAATTTCATCCGAATTTAATACAAAAGGCACAATGCCGACTTTAGTACAAGAGGGCTGACACTCTCACTTTCCATGATATGAACCTCTCCAGTGAGTCCAGTTTTAGATTCAGATGCTTCACTTCAGGCTTACTGTATCCCTTGGACATTCTTATTGACGAGGAAACACAGAAATAGCATCCGAATTTAATACAAAAGGCACAATGGCGACTTAAGTACAAGAGGACTGACACTCTCACTTTCTATTATTTGAACCTCTCCTGTGAGTCCTGTTTTTAGTTCCGATGCTTCACTTCAGGTTTACTGTATCCCTTGGACCTTCTTATTGACGATGACACACAGAGTTTGCATCCGAATTTAATACGAAAGGCACAATGCCGACTTAAGTACATGAGGACTGACAACCTAACTTTCTATGAATTGAACCTCTCCTGTGAGTCCAGTTTTAGATTCCGTTGCTTCACTTCAGGTTTACTGTATCCCTTGGACGTTCTTATTGACGATAAAACACAGAAATTGGAGCGGAATTAAATTCAAAAGGCACAATGCCGACATAAGTGCAAGAGGACTGACACACTAACTTTCTGTGATTTGAACCTCTCCTGTGAGTCCAGTTTTAGATTCCGATGATTCACTTCTGGTTTACTGTATCCCTTGGACCTTCTTATTGCCAATGAAACACAGAGGTTGCATCCGAATTTAATACAAAAGGCACAATGCCGACTTAAGTACAAGAGGACTGACACTCTCACTTTCCACGTTTTGAACTTCCCCTGTGAGTCCAGTTTTAGATTCAGATGCTTCACTTCAGGTTTATTGTTTCCCTTGGACATTCTTATTGACGATGAAACACAGAAATTGCATCCGAATTTAATACAAAAGGCACAATGCCGACTCAAGTACAAGAGGACTGACACTCTAACTTTCTATGATTTGAACCTCTCCTGTGAGTCCAGTTTCAGATTCCGATGCTTCACTTCAGGTTTACTGTATACCTTGCACCGTCTTATTGACGATGAAACACAGAAATTGCATCGGAATTAAATTCAAAAGGCACAATGCCGACTTAAGTACAAGAGGACTAACACTCTCACTTTCTATGATTTGTACCTCTCCTGTGAGTCCAGTTTTAGATTCCGATGCTTCACTTCAGGTTTACTGTGTACCTTGCACCTTCTTATTGACGATGAAACACAGAATTTGCATCCGCATTTAATACAGAAGCACAATGCCGACTTAAGTACAAGAGGACTGACACTCTCACTTTCTACGATTTGAACCTATTCTGTGAGTCCAGTTTTAGATTCCGATGCTTCACTTCAAGATTACTGAATACCTTGCACCTTCTTATTGACGATGAAACACAGAAATTGCATCCGAGTTTAATACATTAGGCACAATGCTGACTTAAGTACAAGAGGACTGACGCTCTCACTTTCTATGATTTGAGCCTCTCCTGTGAGTCCAGTTTTAGATTCCGATGCTTCACTTCACGTTTACTGTATCCCTTGGACATTCTTATTGACGATGAAACACAGAAATTGCATCCGAATTTAATACAAAAGGCACAATGGCGACTTAAGTACAAGAGGACTGACACTCTAATTTTCTATGATTTGAACCTTTCCTGTGAGTCCAGTTTTAGAATCCGATGCTTCACTTCAGGTTTACTGTATACCTTGCACCTTCTTATTATCGATGAAACACAGAAATTGCATCGGAATTAAATTCAAAAGGCACAATGCCGACGTATGTCCAAGAAGAGTGACACTCTAACTCCCTATTATTTGAACCTCCCCTGTAAGTCCAGTTATAGATTCTGATGCTTTACTTCAGGTTTACTGTATCCCTTGGACCTTCTTATTGACGATGAAACACAGAATTGGCATCCGAATTTAATACAAAAGGCACAATACCGACTTAAGTACAATAGGACTGACACTCTCACTTTCTATGATTTGAAACTCTCCTGTGAGTCCAGTCTTAGATTCCGATGCTTCACTTCAGGTTTACTGTATACCTAGCACCTTCTTGTTGACGATGAAACACAGAGTTTGCATCCGAATTTAACACAAAAGGCACAATGACGACTTAAGTGCAAGAGGACTGACACTCTAACTATCTATGATTTGAACCTCTCCTGTGAGTCTAGTTTTAGATTCCGATGCTTCACTTCAGGTTTACAGTATCCCTTGGACCTTCTTATTGACGATGAAACACAGAGTTTGCATCCGAATGTAATACAAAAGGCACAATGCCGACTTTAGTACATGAGGACTGATACTCTAACTTTCTATGATTTGAACCTCTCCTGTTAGTCCAGTTTTAGATTTCGATGCTTCACTTCAGGTTTACTGTATCCTTTGGACCTTCTTATTGACGATGACACACAGAAATTGCATCGGAATTAAATTCAAAAGGCACAATTCCGACTTAAGTAAAAGAGGACTGACACTCTCACTTTCTATGAATTGAACCTCTCCTGTGAGTCCAGTTTTAGATTCCGTTGCTTCACTTCAGGTTTACTGTATCCCTTGGACGTTCCTATTGACGATAAAAGACAGAGATTGAAGCGGAATTAAATTCAAAAGACACAATGCCGACATAAGTACAAGAGGACTGACACTCTAACTTTCTGTGATTTGAACCTCTCCTGTGAGTCCAGTTTTAGATGCCAATGCTTCACTTCCGGTTTACTGTATCCCTTGGACATTCTTATTGCCAATGAAACACAGAGTTTGCATCCGAATTTAATACAAAAGGCACAATGCCGACTTAAGTACAAGAGGACTGATACTCTAACTTTCTATGATTTGAACCTCTTGTGTGAGTCTAGTTTTAGATTCCGATGCTTCACTTCACGTTTACTGTATACCTTGCACCATCTTATTGACGATGAAACACAGAAATTCCATCCGAATTTACTACAAAAGGCACAATGCTGACTTAAGTACAAGAGGACTAACACACTCACTTTCTATGATTTGTACCTTTCCTGTGAGTCGAGTTTTAGATTCCGATGCTTCACTTCAGGTTCACTGTATACCTTGCACCTTCTTATTGACGATAAAACACAGAAATTGCATCCGCATTTAATGCAAAAGCACAATGCCGACTTAAGTAAAAGAGGACTGACACTCTCACTTTCTATGATTTGAACCTCTCCTGTGACTCTAGTCTTAGATTCCGAAGCTTCACTTCAGGATTCCTGTATACCTAGCACCTTCTTGTTGACGATGAAACACTGAAATTGCATCCGAATTTAATACAAAAGGCACAATGCCGACTTAAGTACCGGAGGACTGACACTTTAACACACTATGATTTGAACCTCTCCCTTGAGTCCAGTATTAGATTCAGTTGCTTCACTTAAGGTTTACTGTATCCCTTGGACCTTCTTATTGACGATGAAACACAGAAATTGCATCCGAATTTAATACAAAGGCACAATACCGACTCAAGTACAAGAGGAGTAACACTCTAACTCCCTATGATTTGAAGCTCTCCTGTAAGTCCAGTTTTAGATTCTGATGCTTCACTTCAGGTTTACTCTATCCCTTGGACCTTCTTATTGACGATGAAACACAGAATTGGCATCCGAATTTAATACAAAAGGCACAATACCGACTTAAGTGCAATAGGACTGACACTCTCACATTCTATGATTTGAACCTCTCCTGTGAGTCCAGTCATAGATTCCGATGCTTCACTTCAGGTTTACTGTATACCTAGCACCTTCTTGTTGACGATGAAACACAGAGTTTGCATCCGAATTTAACACAAAAGGCACAATGCCGACATAAGTGCAAGAGGACTGACTCTCTAACTTTCTATGATTTGAACCACTCCTGTGAGTCTACTTTTAGATTCCGATGCTTCACTTCAGGTTTACAGTATCCCTTGGACCTTCTTATTGACGATGAAACACAGAAATTGCATCCGAATTTAATACAAAAGGCACAATGCCGACTCAAGTACAAGAGGAATGACACTCTCACTTTCTATGATTTGAACCTCTAATGTGAGTGCAGTTTTAGATTCCGATGCGTCACTTCAGGCTTACTGTATACTTTTAACCTTCTTATTGACGATGAAACACAGAAATTTCATCCGAATTTAATACAAAAGGCACAATGCCGACTTTAGTACAAGAGGGCTGACACTCTCACTTTCCATGATATGAACCTCTCCAGTGAGTCCAGTTTTAGATTCAGATGCTTCACTTCAGGCTTACTGTATCCCTTGGACATTCTTATTGACGAGGAAACACAGAAATAGCATCCGAATTTAATACAAAAGGCACAATGGCGACTTAAGTACAAGAGGACTGACACTCTCACTTTCTATTATTTGAACCTCTCCTGTGAGTCCTGTTTTTAGTTCCGATGCTTCACTTCAGGTTTACTGTATCCCTTGGACCTTCTTATTGACGATGACACACAGAGTTTGCATCCGAATTTAATACGAAAGGCACAATGCCGACTTAAGTACATGAGGACTGACAACCTAACTTTCTATGAATTGAACCTCTCCTGTGAGTCCAGTTTTAGATTCCGTTGCTTCACTTCAGGTTTACTGTATCCCTTGGACGTTCTTATTGACGATAAAACACAGAAATTGGAGCGGAATTAAATTCAAAAGGCACAATGCCGACATAAGTGCAAGAGGACTGACACACTAACTTTCTGTGATTTGAACCTCTCCTGTGAGTCCAGTTTTAGATTCCGATGATTCACTTCTGGTTTACTGTATCCCTTGGACCTTCTTATTGCCAATGAAACACAGAGGTTGCATCCGAATTTAATACAAAAGGCACAATGCCGACTTAAGTACAAGAGGACTGACACTCTCACTTTCCACGTTTTGAACTTCCCCTGTGAGTCCAGTTTTAGATTCAGATGCTTCACTTCAGGTTTATTGTTTCCCTTGGACATTCTTATTGACGATGAAACACAGAAATTGCATCCGAATTTAATACAAAAGGCACAATGCCGACTCAAGTACAAGAGGACTGACACTCTAACTTTCTATGATTTGAACCTCTCCTGTGAGTCCAGTTTCAGATTCCGATGCTTCACTTCAGGTTTACTGTATACCTTGCACCGTCTTATTGACGATGAAACACAGAAATTGCATCGGAATTAAATTCAAAAGGCACAATGCCGACTTAAGTACAAGAGGACTAACACTCTCACTTTCTATGATTTGTACCTCTCCTGTGAGTCCAGTTTTAGATTCCGATGCTTCACTTCAGGTTTACTGTGTACCTTGCACCTTCTTATTGACGATGA
Organism: Schistocerca piceifrons; assembly: GCF_021461385.2. NCBI lineage: Eukaryota > Metazoa > Arthropoda > Insecta > Orthoptera > Acrididae > Schistocerca > Schistocerca piceifrons. The sequence goes on along the minus strand of NW_025728325.1, from coordinate 136,681 downwards.
AACACAGAATTTGCATCCGCATTTAATACAGAAGCACAATGCCGACTTAAGTACAAGAGGACTGACACTCTCACTTTCTACGATTTGAACCTATTCTGTGAGTCCAGTTTTAGATTCCGATGCTTCACTTCAAGATTACTGAATACCTTGCACCTTCTTATTGACGATGAAACACAGAAATTGCATCCGAGTTTAATACATTAGGCACAATGCTGACTTAAGTACAAGAGGACTGACGCTCTCACTTTCTATGATTTGAGCCTCTCCTGTGAGTCCAGTTTTAGATTCCGATGCTTCACTTCACGTTTACTGTATCCCTTGGACATTCTTATTGACGATGAAACACAGAAATTGCATCCGAATTTAATACAAAAGGCACAATGGCGACTTAAGTACAAGAGGACTGACACTCTAATTTTCTATGATTTGAACCTTTCCTGTGAGTCCAGTTTTAGAATCCGATGCTTCACTTCAGGTTTACTGTATACCTTGCACCTTCTTATTATCGATGAAACACAGAAATTGCATCGGAATTAAATTCAAAAGGCACAATGCCGACGTATGTCCAAGAAGAGTGACACTCTAACTCCCTATTATTTGAACCTCCCCTGTAAGTCCAGTTATAGATTCTGATGCTTTACTTCAGGTTTACTGTATCCCTTGGACCTTCTTATTGACGATGAAACACAGAATTGGCATCCGAATTTAATACAAAAGGCACAATACCGACTTAAGTACAATAGGACTGACACTCTCACTTTCTATGATTTGAAACTCTCCTGTGAGTCCAGTCTTAGATTCCGATGCTTCACTTCAGGTTTACTGTATACCTAGCACCTTCTTGTTGACGATGAAACACAGAGTTTGCATCCGAATTTAACACAAAAGGCACAATGACGACTTAAGTGCAAGAGGACTGACACTCTAACTATCTATGATTTGAACCTCTCCTGTGAGTCTAGTTTTAGATTCCGATGCTTCACTTCAGGTTTACAGTATCCCTTGGACCTTCTTATTGACGATGAAACACAGAGTTTGCATCCGAATGTAATACAAAAGGCACAATGCCGACTTTAGTACATGAGGACTGATACTCTAACTTTCTATGATTTGAACCTCTCCTGTTAGTCCAGTTTTAGATTTCGATGCTTCACTTCAGGTTTACTGTATCCTTTGGACCTTCTTATTGACGATGACACACAGAAATTGCATCGGAATTAAATTCAAAAGGCACAATTCCGACTTAAGTAAAAGAGGACTGACACTCTCACTTTCTATGAATTGAACCTCTCCTGTGAGTCCAGTTTTAGATTCCGTTGCTTCACTTCAGGTTTACTGTATCCCTTGGACGTTCCTATTGACGATAAAAGACAGAGATTGAAGCGGAATTAAATTCAAAAGACACAATGCCGACATAAGTACAAGAGGACTGACACTCTAACTTTCTGTGATTTGAACCTCTCCTGTGAGTCCAGTTTTAGATGCCAATGCTTCACTTCCGGTTTACTGTATCCCTTGGACATTCTTATTGCCAATGAAACACAGAGTTTGCATCCGAATTTAATACAAAAGGCACAATGCCGACTTAAGTACAAGAGGACTGATACTCTAACTTTCTATGATTTGAACCTCTTGTGTGAGTCTAGTTTTAGATTCCGATGCTTCACTTCACGTTTACTGTATACCTTGCACCATCTTATTGACGATGAAACACAGAAATTCCATCCGAATTTACTACAAAAGGCACAATGCTGACTTAAGTACAAGAGGACTAACACACTCACTTTCTATGATTTGTACCTTTCCTGTGAGTCGAGTTTTAGATTCCGATGCTTCACTTCAGGTTCACTGTATACCTTGCACCTTCTTATTGACGATAAAACACAGAAATTGCATCCGCATTTAATGCAAAAGCACAATGCCGACTTAAGTAAAAGAGGACTGACACTCTCACTTTCTATGATTTGAACCTCTCCTGTGACTCTAGTCTTAGATTCCGAAGCTTCACTTCAGGATTCCTGTATACCTAGCACCTTCTTGTTGACGATGAAACACTGAAATTGCATCCGAATTTAATACAAAAGGCACAATGCCGACTTAAGTACCGGAGGACTGACACTCTCACTTTCTATGATTTGAACCTCTCCTATGAGTTCAGTTTTAGATTCCGATGCTTCACTTCAGGTTTACTGTATCCCTTAGACCTTCTTATTGGCGATGAAACACAGAAATTGCATCCGAATTTAATACAAAGTGCACAATGCCGACTCAAGTACAAGAGGACTGACACTCTCACTTTCTATGATTTGAAGCTCTCCTGTGAGACCAGTTTTTAATTCCGATGCTTCACTTCAGGTTTACTGTATACCTTGCACCTTCTTATTGACGATGAAACACAGAAATTTCATCCGATTTTAATACAAAAGGCACAATGCCGATTTTAGTACAACATGACCGACACTCTCACTTTCCATGATTTGAACCTCTCCAGTGAGTCCAGTTTTAGATTCCGATGCTTCACTTCAGGTTTACTGTATACCTTCCACCTTCTTATTGACGATGAAACACAGAAATTGCATCGAAATTAAATTCAAAAGGCACAATGCCGACTTAAGTACAAGAGAACTCACACTCTCACTTTCTATGGTTTGAACCTCTCCAGTGAGTCCAGTTTTAGATTCTGATGCTTCACTTCAGGTTTACTGTATCCCTTGGATCTTCGTATTGACGTTGAAACACAGAAATTGCATCCGAATTTAGTACAAAAGGCACAATGCCGACTTAAATACAAGAGGACTGACACTCTCACTTTCTATTATTTGAACCTCTCCTGTGAGTCCTGTTTTTAGTTCCGATGCTTCAATTCAGGTTTACTGTATCCCTTGGACCTTCTTATTGACGATGAAACACAGAAATTGCATCCGAATTTAATACAAAAGGCACAATGACGACTTAAGTACAAGAGGACTGACATTCTAACTTTCTATGATTTGAACCTCTTGTGTGAGTCCAGTTTCAGATTCCGATGCTTCACTTCACGTTATCTGTATCCCTTGGACATTCTTATTGACGATGAAACACAGAAATTGCATCCGAATTTAATACAAAAGGCACAATGCCGACTTAAGTACAAGAAAACTGACTCTTCTTACTGGCTATGTTTTGAACCTTTCCTGTGAGACTAGTTATAGTTTCCGATGGTTCACTTCAGGGTTACTGTATCCCTCTGACCTTCTTATTGACGATGAAACACAGAAATTGCATCGGAATTAATTACAAAAGGCACAATGCCGACTTAAGTACAAGAAAACTGACTCTTCTTAATGTCTATGTTTTGAACCATTCCTGTGACACTAGTTATTGATTCCGATGCCTCACTTCAGGTTTACTGTATCCTTCCGACCTTCTTATTGACGATGAAACACAGAAATTGCATCGGAATGAAATAGAAATGTCACAATGCCGACTTACGTAAAAGAAAACTAACTCTTCTAACTGTCTATGTTTGAACCATTCCTGTTACACTAGTTATAGATTCCGATGCTTCACTTCAGGTTTACTGTATCCCTCTGAACTTCGTATTGACGATGAAACACAGAATTTGCAACGGAATTAAATACAAAATGCCCAATGCCGACTTAAGTACAAGAAAATTGACTCTTCTTACTGTCTATGTTTTGAACCATTCCTGTGACACTAGTTATAGATTCCGATGCTTCACTTCAGGTTTACTGTATCCCTTCGACCTTCTTATAGACGATGAAACATAGAAATTGCATCGGAATTAAATAGAAAAGGCACAAGATCCGACTTCAGTACAAGAAAACTGACTCTTCTTACTGTCTATGCCTTGAACCATTCCTGTGACACAAGTTATAGTTTCCGATGCTTCACTTTAGGTTTACTGTATCCCTCTGACCTTCTTATTGGCGATGAAAATCAGATATTGCATCGGAAATAAATACAAAGGGCACAATGCCGACATAATTACAAGAAAAATGACTCTTCTTACTGTCTATGTTTTGAACCATACCTCTGACACTAGTTATTGATTCCGATGCTTCACTTCAGGTTTACTGTATCCCTCTGACCTTCTTATTGGCGATGAAACACAGAAATTACATCGGAATTAGATATAAAAGGCACAATGCCGATTTAAGTACAAGAAAACTGACTCTTCTTACTGTCTATGTTTTGAACCATTCCTGTGACACTAGTAATAGATTCCGATGTTTCACTTCAGGTTCACTGTATGCCTCTGACTTTCTTATTGACCGTGAAACACTGAAATTGTATCGGAATTAAATACAAAAGGCACAATGCCGACTTAAGTACAAGAAAACTGGCTCTAATTACTGTCTATGTTTTGAACCATTCCTGGGACACTAGTTATAGTTTCCGATGCTTCACGTCAGGTTTACTGTATCCCTCTGACCTTCTTATTGACGATGAAACACAGAAATTGCATCGGAATTAAATACAAAAGGCACAATGCCGACTTAAGTACAAGAAAACTGTCTCTTCTTACTGTCTATGTTGTGAACAATTCATGTGACACTCGTTATAGATTCCGTTGCTTTACTTCAGGTTTACTGTATCCCTCTGACCTTCTTATTGACGATGAAACACAGAAATTGCTTCGGAATTAAATACAAAAGGCACAATGCCGTCTTAAGTACGAGATAACTGACCCTTCTTACTGTCTGTGGTTTGAACCATTCCTGTTAACTAGTTATAGATTCCGATGCTTCACTTCAGGTTTACTGTATCCCTCTGACCTTTCTAATGACGATGAAACGCAGAAATAGCATCGGAATTAAATAGAAAAGGCACAATGCCGACCTAAGTACAAGAAAACTAACTCTTCTTAATGTCTATGTTTTGAACCATTCCTGTGACACTAGTTATTGATTCCGATGCTTCACTTCCGGTTTACTGTATCCCTCTGACCTTCGTATTGACGATGAAACACACAATTTGCAACGGAATTAAATACAAAATGCACAATGCCGACTTAAGTACAAGAAAATTGACTCTTCTTACTGTCTATGTTTTGAACCAATCCTGTGACACTAGTTATAGATTCCGATGCCTTACTTCAGGTTTACTGTATCCTTCTGAAGTTCTTATTGACGATGAAACACAGAAATTGCATCGGAATTAAATACAATAGGCACAATGCCGACTTAAGTACAAGATAACTGACTCTTCTTACTGTGTAAGATTTGAACCATTCCTGTGACACTAGTTATAGAATCCTATGCTTCACTTCAGGTTTACTGTATCCCTCTGACCTTCTTATTGACGATGAAACACAGAAATTGCATCAGAATTAAATACAAAAGGCACAATGCCGACTTAAGGACAAGAAAACTGACTCTTCTTACTGTCTATGTTTGAACCATTCCTGTGATACTAGTCATAGATTCCGATGTTTCACTTCAGGTTTACTGTATCCCTCTGACTTTCTTATTGACGATGAAACACAGAAATTGCATCGGAATTAAATAGAAAAGTCACAATGCCGATTTAAGTACAAGAAAACTGACTCTTCTTACTGTCTATGTCTTGAACCATTCCTGTGACACAAGTTATAGATTCCGATGCCTCACTTTAGGTTTACTGTATCCCGCTGACCATCTTCTTGACGATGAAAAACAGATATTGCATCGGAAATAAATACAAAAGACACAATGCCGACTTAATTACAAGAAAAATGACACTTCTTACTGTCTATGTTTTGAACGATACCTGTGACACTAGTTACAGATTCCGATGCTTCACTTCAGGTTTACTGTATACCTCTGACCTCCTTATTGACGATGAATCACAGAAATTGCACCGGAATTAAATACAAAAGGCACAATGCTGACTTAAGTACAAGAAAAATGACTCTTCTTACTGTCTATGTTTTGAACCATTCATGTGACACTAGTTATAGATTCCGATGCTTCACTTCAAGTTTACTGTATCCCTCTGACCTTTCCATTGACGAAGAAACACAGAAATTGCATTGGAATTAAATACAAAAGGCACAATGCTGACTTAAGTACAAGAAAACTGACTCTTCTTACTGTCTATGTTTTGATCCATTCATGTGACACTAGTTATGGATTCCGATGCTTCACTTCAGGTTTACTGTATCCCTCTGACCTTCTTTTTGACGATGAAACACAGAAATTGCATCGGAATTAAATACAAAAGGCACAATGCCGACTTAAGTACAAGAAAACTGACTCTTCTTACTGTCTATGTTTTGAACCATTCCTGTGACACTAGTGATAGATTCCGATGGTTCACTTCAGGGTTACTGTATCCCTCTGACCTACTTATTGACGATGAAACACAGAAATTGCATCGGAATTAAATACAAAAGGCACAATGCCGACTTAAGTACAAGAAAACTGACTCTTCTTACTGTCTATGCTTTGAACCATTCCTGTGACACTAGTTATAGATTCCGATGCTTCACTTCAGGTTCACTGTATCCCTCTGACCTTCTTATTGACGATGAAACACCGAAATTGCATCGGAATTAAATACAAAAAGCACAATGCCGACTTAAGTACAAGAAAACTGCCTCTTCTTACTGTCAATGTTTTGAACAATTCATGTGACACTCGTTATAGATTCCGATGCTTTACTTCAGGTTTACTGTATCCCTCTGACCTTCTTATTGACGATGATACACAGAAATTGCTTCGGAATTAAATACAAAAGGCACAATGCCGACTTAAGTACAAGATAACTGACTCTTCTTGCTGTCAATATTTTGAACCATTCCTGTGACACTAGTTTTAGATTTTGATGCTTCACTTCAGGTTTACTGTATCCCTTCGACTTTCTTATAGACGATGATACATAGAAATTGCATCGGAATTAAATAGAAAAGGCACAAGGCCGACTTCAGAACAAGAAAACTGACCCTTCTTACTGTCTATGTTTGAACCATTACTGTGACACTAGTTATAGATTCCGATGCTTCACTTCAGGTTCACTGTATCCCTCTGACCTTCTTTTTGAAGATGAAACAAAGAAATTGCATCGGAATGAAATACAAAAGTCACAATTCCGACTTAAGTACGAGAAAACTGACTCTTCTTACTGTCTATGTTTTGAACCATTCCTGTGACACTAGTTATAGATTCCGATGCTTCAGTTCAGGTTTACTGTATCCCTCCGACCTTTTATAGACGATGAAACATAGAAATTGGATCGGAATTAAATAGAAAAGGCACAATGCCGACTTAAGTACAAGTAAACTGACTCCTCTTACTGTCTACGTTTTGAACCATTCCTGTGACACTAGTTATACATGCCGATGCTCCACTTCAGGTTTACTGTAGCCCTCTGACCTTCTTATTTATGATGAAACACTGAAATTGCAACGGAATTAAATACAAAATGCACAGTGCCGACTTAAGTACAAGAAAACTGACTCTTCTTACTGTCTATGTTTTGAACCATTCCTGTGACACTTGTTATAGATTCCGATGCTTCACTTAAGTTTTACTGTATGCCTCTGCCCTTCTTATTGTCGATGAAACACAGAAATTGCATCGGAATTAAATACAAACATCACAATGCCGACTTAAGTACAAGAAAACTGACTCTTCTTACTGTCTATGTTTTGAACCATTCCTGTGACACTAGTTATTGATTCCGATGCTTCACTTCAGGTTTACTGTATCCCTCTGACCATCTTCTTGACGATGAAAAACAGATATTGCATCGGAAATAAATACAAAAGGCACAATGCCGACTTAATTACAAGAAAAATGACTCTTCTAACTGTCTATGTTTTGAACCATACCTGTGACAATAGTTACAGATTCCGATGCTTCACATCAGGTTTACTGTATACCTCTGACCTTCTTATTGACGATGAATCACAGAAATTGCATCGGAATTAAATACAAAAGGCACAATGCTGACTTAAGTACAAGAAAAATGACTCTTCTTACTGTCTATGCTTTGAACCATTCATGTGACACTAGTTATAGATTCCGATGCTTCACTTCAAGTTTACTGTATCCCTCTGACCTTCTTATTGACGATGAAACACAGAAATTGCATCGGAATTAAATACAAAAGGAACATGGCCGACTTCAGTACAAGAAAACTGACTCTTCTTACTGTCTATGTTTTGAACCATTCTTGTGACACTAGTTATAGATTCCGATGCTTCACTTCAGGTTTACTGTATCCCTCTGACCTTCTTATTACGATGAAACACAGAAATTACATCGGAATTAGATATAAAAGGCACAATGCCGATTTAAGTACAAGAAAACTGACTCTTCTTACTGTCTATGTTTTGAACCATTACTGTGACACTAGTTATAGATTCCGATCCTACACTTCAGGTTCACTGTATCCCTCTGACCTTCTTTTTGACGATGAAACACAGAAATTGCATCGGAATTAAATACAAAAGGCACAATGCCGATTTAAGTACAAGAAAACTGACTCCTCTTACTGTCTACGTTTTGAACCATTCCTGTGACACCAGTTATAGATTCCGAAGCTTCACTTCAGGTTTACTGTATGCCTCTGACCTTCTTAGTGACGACGAAACACAGAATTTGCTTCGGAATGAAATACAAAAGGCACAATAGCGACTTAAGTACAAGAAAACTGACTCTGCTTATTGTCTATGTATTGAACCATTTCTGTGACACTAGTTATAGATTCTGATGCTTCACATCAGGTTTACTGTATCCCTCTGACCTTCTTATTGACGATGAAACACAGAAATTATATTGGAATCAAATACAAAAGGCACAATGCTGACTTAAGGACAAGAAAACTGACTCTTCTTACTATCTATGTTTTGAGCCATTCATGTGACACTAGTTATGGATTTCGATGCTTCACGTCAGGTTTACTGTACCCCTCGACCTTCTTTTTGACGTTGAAACACAGAAATTGCATCGGAATTAAATACAAAAGGCACAATGCCGACTTAAGTACAAGAAAACTGACTCTTCTTACTGTCTATGTTTTGAACCATTCCTGTGACACTAGTTATAGATTCCGATGCTTCACTTCAGGGTTACTGTATCCCTCTGACCTTCCTATTGACGATGAAACACAGAAATTGTTTCGGAATTAAATACAAAAGGCACAATGCCGACTTAAGTACAAGAAAACTGACTCTTCTTACTGTCTATGTTTTGAACCATTCCTGTGACACTAGTTATAGATTCCGATGCTCCACTTCAGGTTTACTGTATCCCTCCGACCTTCTTATAGACGATGAAACATAGACATAGCATCGGAATGAAATAGAAAAGGCACAATGCCAGCTTAAGTACAAGTAAACTGACTCTTCTTACTGTCTATGTTTTGAACCATTCCTGTGACACTAGTTATAGATTCCGATGCTCCACTTCAGGTTTACTGTATCCCTCTGACCTTCTTATTGATGATGAAACACTGAAATTGCATCGGAATTAAATACAAAATGCACAGTGCCGACTTAAGTACAAGAAAACTGACTCTTCTTACTGTCTATGTTTTGAACCATTCCTGTGACACTTGTTATAGATTCCGATGCTTCACTTCAGTTTTACTGTATGCCTCTGACTTTCTTATTGACGATGAAACACAGAAATTGCATCGGAATTAAATACAAACATCACAATGCCGACTTAAGTACAAGAAAACTGACTCTTCTTACTGTCTATGTTTTGAACCATTCCTGTGACACTAGTAATAGATTCCGATGTTTCACTTCAGGTTTACTGTATGCCTCTGACTTTCTTATTGACTGTGAAACACTGAATTTGTATCGGAATTAAATACAAAAGGCACAATGCCGACTTAAGTACAAGAAAACTGACTCTTGTTACTGTCTATGTTTTGAACCATTCCTGGGACACTAGTTATAGATTCCGATGCTTCACGTCAGGTTTACTGTATCGTTCTGACCTTCTTATTGACGATGAAACACAGAAATTGCATCGGAATTAAATACAAAAGGCACAATGCCGACTTAAGTACAGGAAAACTGTCTCTTCTTACTGTCTATGTTGTGAACAATTCATGTAACACTCGTTATAGATTCCGTTGCTTTGCATCAGGTTTACTGTATCCCTCTGACCTTCTTATTGACGATGAAACACAGAAATTGCTTCGGAATTAAATACAAAAGGCACAATGCCGTCTTAAGTACGAGATAACTGACCCGTCTTACTGTCTGTGGTTTGAACCATTCCTGTTACACTAGTTATAGATTCCGATGCTTCACTTCAGGTTTACTGTATCCCTCTGACCTTTCTATTGACGATGAAACACAGAAATTGCATCGGAATTAAATAGGACAGGCACAATGCCGACTTAAGTACAAGAAAACTGACTCTTCTTACTGTCTATGTTTTGAACCATTCCTGTGACACTAGTTATAGATTCCGATGCTTCACTTCAGGGTTACTGTATCCCTCTGACCTTCCTATTGACGATGAAACACAGAAATTGTTTCGGAATTAAATACAAAAGGCACAATGCCGACTTAAGTACAAGAAAACTGACTCTTCTTACTGTCTATGTTTTGAACCATTCCTGTGACACTAGTTATAGATTCCGATGCTTCACTTCAGGGTTACTGTATCCCTCTGACCTTCCTATTGACGATGAAACACAGAAATTGTTTCGGAATTAAATACAAAAGGCACAATGCCGACTTAAGTACAAGAAAACTGACTCTTCTTACTGTCTATGTTTTGAACCATTCCTGTGACACTAGTTATAGATTCCGATGCTCCACTTCAGGTTTACTGTATCCCTCCGACCTTCTTATAGACGATGAAACATAGACATAGCATCGGAATGAAATAGAAATGGCACAATGCCAGCTTAAGTACAAGTAAACTGACTCTTCTTACTGTCTATGTTTTGAACCATTCCCGTGACACTAGTTATAGATTCCGATGCTCCACTTCAGGTTTACTGTATCCCTCTGACCTTCTTATTGATGATGAAACACTGAAATTGCATCGGAATTAAATACAAAATGCACAGTGCCGACTTAAGTACAAGAAAACTGACTCTTCTTACTGTCTATGTTTTGAACCATTCCTGTGACACTTGTTATAGATTCCGATGCTTCACTTCAGTTTTACTGTATGCCTCTGACTTTCTTATTGACGATGAAACACAGAAATTGCATCGGAATTAAATACAAACATCACAATGCCGACTTAAGTACAAGAAAACTGACTCTTCTTACTGTCTATGTTTTGAACCATTCCTGTGACACTAGTAATAGATTCCGATGTTTCACTTCAGGTTTACTGTATGCCTCTGACTTTCTTATTGACTGTGAAACACTGAAATTGTATCGGAATTAAATACAAAAGGCACAATGCCGACTTAAGTACAAGAAAACTGACTCTTGTTACTGTCTATGTTTTGAACCATTCCTGGGACACTAGTTATAGATTCCGATGCTTCACGTCAGGTTTACTGTATCGTTCTGACCTTCTTATTGAGGATGAAACACAGAAATTGCATCGGAATTAAATACAAAAGGCACAATGCCGACTTAAGTACAGGAAAACTGTCTCTTCTTACTGTCTATGTTGTGAACAATTCATGTAACACTCGTTATAGATTCCGTTGCTTTGCATCAGGTTTACTGTATCCCTCTGACCTTCTTATTGACGATGAAACACAGAAATTGCTTCGGAATTAAATACAAAAGGCACAATGCCGTCTTAAGTACGAGATAACTGACCCGTCTTACTGTCTGTGGTTTGAACCATTCCTGTTACACTAGTTATAGATTCCGATGCTTCACTTCAGGTTTACTGTATCCCTCTGACCTTTCTATTGACGATGAAACACAGAAATTGCATCGGAATTAAATAGAACAGGCACAATGCCGACCTAAGTACAAGGAAACTGACTCTTCTTAATGTCTATGTTTTGAACCATTCCTGTGACACTAGTTATTGATTCCGATACTTCACTTCAGGTTTTCTGTATCCCTCCGACCTTCTTATTGACGATGAAACACAGAAATTGCATCGGAATGAATTAGAAAAGTCACAATGCCGACTTAAGTACAGGAAAACTAACTCTTCTAACTGTCTATGTTTGAACCATTCCTGTTACACTAGTTATAGATTCCGATGCTTCACTTCAGGTTTACTGTATCGCTCTGACCTTCGTATTGACGATGAAACACACAATTTGCAACGGAATTAAATACAAAATGCACAATGCCGACTTAAGTACAAGAAAATTGACTCTTCTTACTGTCTATGTTTTGAACCTTTCCTGTGACACTAGTTATAGATTCCGATGCTTCACTTCAGGTTTACTGTATCCTTCTGAAGTTCTTATTGACGATGAAACACAGAAATTGCATCGGAATTAAATACAATAGGCACAATGCCGACTTAAGTACAAGATAACTGACTCTTCTTACTGTGTAAGTTTTGAACCATTCCTGTGACACTAGTTATAGAATCCTATGCTTCACTTCGGGTTTACTGTATCCCTCTGACCTTCTTATTGACGATGAAACACAGAAATTGCATCAGAATTAAATACAAAAGGCACAATGCCGACTTAAGTACAAGAAAACTGACTCTTCTTACTGTCTATGTTTGAACCATTCCTGTGACACTAGTCATAGATTCCGATGCTTCACTTCAGGTTTACAGTATCCCTCTGACCTTCTTATTGACGATGAAACACAGAAATTGCATCGGAATTAAATAGAAAAGTCACAATGCCGATTTAAGTACAAGAAAACTGACTCTTCTTACTGTCTATGACTTGAACCACTCCTGTGACACAAGTTATAGATTCCGATGCTTCACTTTAGGATAACTGTATCCCGCTGACCATCTTCTTGACGATGAAAAACAGATATTGCATCGGAAATAAATACAAAAGTCACAATGCCGACTTAATTACAAGAAAAATGACTCTTCTTACTGTCTATGTTTTGAACCATAATTGTGACACTAGTTACAGATTCCGATGCTTCACTTCAGGTTTACTGTATACCTCTGACCTCCTTATTGACGCTGAATCACAGAAATTGCGTCGGTATTAAATACAAAAGGCACAATGCTGACTTAAGTACAAGAAAAATGACTCTTCTTACTGTCTATGTTTGAACCATTCATGTGACACTAGTTATAGATTCCGATGCTTCACTTCAAGTTTACTGTATCCCTCTGACTTTCTTATTGACGATGAAACACAGAAATTGCATTGGAATTAAATACAAAAGGCACAATGCTGACTGAAGTACAAGAAAACTGACTCTTCTAACTGTCTATGTTTTGAACCATTCATGTGACACTAGTTATGGATTCCGATGCTTCACTTCAGGTTTACTGTATCCCTCTGACCTTCTTTTTGACGATGAAACTCAGAAATTGCATCGGAATTAAATACAAAAGGCACAATGCCGACTTAAGTACAAGAAAACTGACTCTTCTTACTGTCTATGCTTTGAACCATTCCTGTGAGACTAGATATAGATTCCGATGCTTCACTTCAGGTTCACTGTATCCCTCTGACCTTCTTAGTGACAATGAAACACCGAAATTGCATCGGAATTAAATACAAAAGGCACAATGCCGACTTAAGTACAAGAAAACTGACTCTTCTTACTGTCTATGTTTTGAACCATTCATGTGACACTCGTTATAGATTCCGATGCTTTACTTCAGGTTTACTGTATCCCTCTGACCTTCTTATTGGCGATGAAACACAGAAATTGCTTCGGAATTAAATACAAAAGGCACAATGCCGACTTAACTACAAGATGACTGACTCTTCTTACTGTCAATGTTTTGAACCATTCCTGTGACACTAGTTATAGATTCCGATGCTTTACTTCAGGTTTACTGTATCCCTTCGACCTTCTTATAGACGATGAAACACGGAAATTGCATCGGAATTAAGTAGAAAAGGCACAAGGCCGACTTAAGTACAAGAACACTGACTCCTCTTACTGCCTATGTTTTGAACCATTCCTGTGACACTAGTTATAGATTCCGATGCTCCACTTCAGGTTTACTGTATCCCTCTGACCTTCTTATTGATGATGAAACACTGGAATTGCATCGGAATTAAATACAAAATGCACAGTGCCGACTTAAGTACAAGAAAACTGACTCTTCTTACTGTCTATGTTTTGAACCATTCCTGTGACACTAGTGATAGATTCCGATGGTTCACTTCGGGGTTACTGTATCCCTCTGGCCTTCTTATTGACGATGAAACACAGAAATTGCATCGGAATTAAATACAAAAGGCACAATGCCGACTTAAGTACAAGAAAACTGACTCTTCTTACTGTCTATGTTTTGAACCATTCCTGTGACACTAGTTATAGATTATGATGCTTCAGTTCAGGTTTACTGTATCCCTCTGACCTTCTTATTGACGATGAATCACAGAAATTACATCGGAATTAAATATAAAAGGCACAATGCCGATTTAAGTACAAGAAAACTGACTCTTCCTACTGTCTATGTTTTGAACCATTACTGTGACACTAGTTATAGAATCCGATGCTTCACTTCAGGTTCACTGTATCCCTCTGACCTTCTTTTTGGTGATGAAATAAAGAAATTGCATCGGAATTAAATACAAAAGGCACAATTCCGACTTAAGTACAAGAAAACTGACTCTTCTTACTGTCTATGTTTTGAACCATTCCTGTGACACTAGTTATAGATTCCGATGCTTCACTTCAGGTTTACTGTATCCCTCCGACCTTCTTATAGACGATGATATATAGAAATTGCATCGGAATTAAATAGAAAAGTCACAATGCCGAATTAAGTACAAGTAAACTGACTCCTCTTACTGTCTATGTTTTGAACCATTCCTGTGACACTAGTTATAGATTCCGATGCTCCACTTCAGGTTTACTGTATCCCTCTGACCTTCTTATTGATGATGAAACACTGAAATTGCTTCGGAATTAAATACAAGATGCACAGTGCCGACTTAAGTACAAGAAAACTGACTCTTCTTACTGTCTATGTTATGAACCATTCCTGTGACACTTGTTATAGATTCCGATGCTTCACTTCAGTTTTACTGTATGCCTCCGACCTTCTTATTGACGATGAAACACTGAAATTGCATCGGAATTAAATACAAAATGCACAGTGCCGACTTAATTACAAGAAAACTGACCCTTCTTACTGTCTATGTTTTGAACCATTCCTGTGACACTAGTTATAGATTCCGATGCTTCACTTCAGGTTTACTGTATCCCTCCGACCTTCTTATAGACGATGAAACATAGAAATTGCATCGGAATTAAATAGAAAAGGCACAATGCCGCCTTAAGTACAAGTAAACTGACTCCTCTTACTGTCTATGTTTGAACCACTCCTGTGACACTAGTTATAGATTCCGATGCTCCACTTCAGGTTTACTGTATCCCTCTTACCTTCTTATTGATGATGAAACACTGAAATTGCATCGGAATTAAATACAAAATGCACAGTGCCGACTTAAGTACAAGAAAACTGACTCTTCTTACTGTCTATGTTTTGAACCATTCCTGTGACACTTGTTATAGTTTCCGATGCTTCACTTCAGTTTTAGTGTATGCCTCTGACCTTCTTATTGACGATGAAACACAGAAATTGCATCGGAATTAAATACAAACATCACAATGCCGACTTAAGTACAAGAAAACTGACTCTTCTTACTGTCTATGTTTTGAACCATTCCTGTGACACTAGTTATAGAATCTGATGCTTCACTTCAGGTTTACTGTATCCCTCTGACCTTCTTATTGACGATGAAACACGGAAATTGCGTCGGAATTAAATAGAAAAGTCACAATGCCGACTTAAGTACAAGGAAACTGACTCTTCTTACTGTCTATGTCTTGAACCATTCCTGTGACACAAGTTATAGATTCCGATGCTTTACTTTAGGTTTACTGTATCCCTGTGACCTTCTTATTGGCGATGAAAAACAGATATTGCATCGGAAATAAATACAAAGGGCACAATGCCGACCTAATTACAAGAAAAATGACTCTCCTTACTGTCTATGTTTGAACCATACTTGTGACACTAGTTACAGATTCCGATGCTTCACTTCAGGTTTACTGTATACCTCTGACCTTCTTATTGACGATGAATCACAGAAATTGCATCGGAATTAAATACAAAAGGCCCAATGCTGACTTAAGTACAAGAAAAATGACTCTTCTTACTGTCTATGTTTGAACCATTCATGTGACGCTAGTTATAGATTCCGATGCTTCACTTCAAGTATACTGTATCCCTCTGACCTTCTTATTGACGATGAAACACAGAAATTGCGTCGGAATTAAATACAAAAGGCACAAGGCCGACTTCAGTACAAGAAAAGTGACTCTTCTTACTGTCTATGTTTTGAACCATTCTTGTGACACTAGTTATAGATTCCGATGCTTCACTTCAGGTTTACTGTATCCCTCTGACCTTCTTATAGACGATGTAACACAGAAATTGCATCGGTCTTAAATACATAGGCGCTATGCCGTCTCAAGAACAAGAATACAGGCTTTTATTACTGTCTATGTTTGAATCATTCCTGTGACTCTAGTTATAGGTTCCTATTCTTCACTTCAGGTTTACTGTATCCCTTGGACCTTCTTATTGACGATGAAACACAGAAATTGCATCGGAAGTAATAGAAAAGGCACAATGCCGACTTTACAAGCAGACTGACTCATCTTACTGTCTATGTTTTGAATCATTCCTTTGACACTAGTTATAGATTCCGATGCTTCACTTCAGGTTTACTGTATCCCTCTGACCTTCTTATTGACGATTAAACACAGAAATTGCATCGGAATTAAATGCAACAGGCACAATGCCGACTCAAGTACAAAAAGGCTGGCTCTTCTCACTGCCTGTGTTTTGAACCTTTCTTGTGTTACCGGTTTTAGATTCCGATGCTTCACTTCAGGTTTACTATATCCCATGGACCTTTTTATTGACGTAGAAACACAGAAATTGCATCGGAATTAAAGAGAAAAGGCACAATGTCGACTTAAGTACAAGAAAACTGAATCTTCTTACTGCCTATATTTTGAACCATTCCTGTGACACCTGTTATAGATTCCGATGCTTCACTTCAGGTTTACCGTATCCCTCTGACCTTCTTATTGACGATGAAACACAGAAATTGCATCGGAATTAAATACAAAAGGAACTTTGCCGACTCAAGTACAAGAAGACTGGCTCTTCTTACTGTTTACGTTTTGAAGCTTTCCTGTGAGACCGGTTGTAGATTCCAATGCTTCACTTTAGGTTTACTGTATCCCTTCTACCTTCGTATTGACGACGAAACACTGAATTTGAATCAGAATTAAATAGAAAATTCACAATGCTGAGTTAAGTACAACAAAACTAACTCTTCTTACCGTCTATGATTTGAACCTTTCCTGTGAGACCAGTTTTAGATTCCGATGCTTTACTTCAGGTTTACTGAAACCCTCTGACCTTCGTGTTGATGATGAAACACAGAAATTGCATCGGAATTAAATACAAAAGGCACATTGCCGAATTTAGTACAAGAAGACTGACTCTTCCTACTGTCTATGATTTGAACCACTCCTGTGACACTAGTTATAGATTCCGATGCTTCACTTCGGTTTAATGTATCCCTTGGACTTTCTTATTGACGATGAAACACGAAAATTGCATCGGTATTGAATATAAAAGTCACATTGCCGACTTAAGTGCAAGAAGACTGACTCTTCATACTGTCTATGTTTTGAACCATTCCTGTGACACTAGTTATAGATTGCGATGCTTCACCTCAGGTTTACTGTATCCCTCTGACCTTCTTATTAACGATGAAACACAGAAATTGCAGCGAAATTAATTACAAAAGGCACAATGCCGAATCGAGTTCAAGAAGACTGGCTCTTCTTACTGTCTATGTTTTGAACCTTTCCTGTGAGACCGGTTTTAGATTCCGATGCTTCACTTCCGGTTTACTGTATCCCTTGGACCTTCTTACTGACGACAAAACATAGAAATTGCATCGGAATTAAATAGAAAAGGCACACTGCCGACTTAAGCCCAAGAAGACTGACTCTTCTTACTGACTATGTTGTGAACATTTTCTGTGAGACCAGTTTTAGATTCCGGTGTTTCACTATATGTTTACTGTATCCCTCTGATCTTCTTATTGACGATGAAACGCAGAAATTGCATCGGAATTAAATGGAAAAGGCACAATGCCGACTTAAGTACAAGAAAACTGACTCCTCTTACTGTCTATCATTTGAAGCATTCCCGTGACACTAGTTATAGATTCCGATGATTTACTTCAGGTATACTGTATCCCTCTGACCTTCTTATTGACGATGAAACACAGAAATTGCATCGGAAATAAATACAAAAGCACAATGCCGAATTAAGTACAAGGGAACTACTCTTCCTACTGTCTATGATTTGAACCATTCCTGTGACACTAGTTGTAGATTCCGATGCTTCACTTTGGTTTTACTGTATCCCACTGACCTTCTTATTGACGATGAAACACAGAAATTGCATCGGAATTAATTACAAAAGGCACAATGCCGACTCATGTACAAGAAGACTGGCTCTTCTTACTGTCTATGTTTTGAACCATTCCTGTGACACTAGTTACGGATTCCGATGCTTCACTTCAGGTTTACTGTATCCCTCTGACCTTCTTATTGACGATGACACACAGAAATTGCATCGGAAATAAATACAAAAGCACAATGCCGAATTAAGTACAAGGGAACTACTCTTCCTACTGTCTATGATTTGAACCATTCCTGTGACACTAGTTGTAGATTCCGATGCTTCACTTTGGTTTTACTGTATCCCACTGACCTTCTTATTGACGATGAAACACAGAAATTACATCGGAATTAATTACAAAAGGCACAATGCCGACTCATGTACAAGAAGACTGGCTCTTCATACTGTCTATGTTTTGAACCATTCCTGTGACGCTAGTTATAGATTCCGAAGCTTCACTTCAGGTTTACTGTATCCCTTGGACCTTCTTATTGACGTCGAAACACAGATATTGCATCGGAATTAAATAGAAAAGGCACAATGCCGACTTAAGTACAAGAAAACTGACTCTTCTTACTGTCTATGATTTGAAGCATTACCGTGACACTAGTTACAGATTCCGATGATTCACTTCCGGTTTACTGTATCCCTCTGACCTTCTTATTGACGATGAAACACAGAAATTGCATCGGAATTAAATACAAAAGCACAATGCCGAATTAAGTACATGATAACTAGTCTTCCTACTGTCTATGTTTTGAACCATTCCTGTGACACTAGTTGTAGATACCGATGCTTCACTTCGGGTTTACTGTATCCCACTGACCTTATTGACGATGAAACACAGAAATTGCATCGGAATTATATACAAAAGGCACAATGCCGACTCAAGTACAAGAAGACTGGCTCTTCTTACTGTCTATGGTTTGAACCATTAATGTGACACTAGTTATAGATTCCGATGCTTCACTTTAGGTTTACTGTATCTCTCTGACCTTCGTATTGACAATGAAACACAGAAATTGCATCAGAATTAAATACATAGGCACAATGCCGACTGAAGTCCAAGAAGACTGACTCTTCTTACTGTCTATGTTTTGAACCATTCCCGTGACACGAGTTATAGATTCCGATGCTTTACTTCAGGTTTACTGTAACCCTCTGACCTTCATATTGACGATGAAACACGGAAATTGCATCGGAATTAAATACAAAAGGCACAATGCCGACTCAAGTATAAGAAGTCTGGCTCTTCTTACTGTCTATGGTTTGAACCATTAATGTGACACTAGTTATAGATTCCGATGCTTCACTTTAGGTTTACTGTATCTCTCTGACCTTCGTATTGACGATGAAACACAGAAATTGCATCAGAATTAAATACATAGGCACAATGCCGACTGAAGTACAAGAAGACTGACTCTTCTTACTGTCTATGTTTTGAACCATTCCCGTGACACTAGTTATAGATTCCGATGCTTTACTTCAGGTTTACTGTAACCCTCTGACCTTCTTATTGACGATGAAACACAGAAATTGCATCGGAATAAAATACAAAAGGCACAATGCCGACTTAAGTACTAGAAGACTGACTCTTCTTACTGTCTATGTCTTGAACCATTCCAGTGACACTAGTTATAGATTCCGATCTTCACTTCAGGTTTACTGTATCCCTCTGAAGTTCTTATTGACAATGTAACACAGAAATTGCATCTGAATTAAATACATAGGCACAATGCCGACTCAAGTACAAGAAGACTGGCTCGTCTTACTGTCTATGGTTTGAACCAATCCTGTGAGACTAGTTATAGATTCCGATTCTTCACTTCAGGTTTACTGTATCCCTTGGACCTTCTTATTGACGTCGAAACACAGAAATTGCATCGAACTTAAAGATAAAAGGCACAATGTCGACTTAAGTAAAAGAAAACTGATTCTTCTTACTGTCTTTGTTTGAACCATTCCTGTGACACTAGTTACAGATTCCGTTGCTTCACTTCAGGTTTACTGTATCCCTCTGACCTTCTTATTGACGATGAATTACAGAAATTGCATCGGAAATAAATACAAAAGGCACAATGCCGACATAAGTACAAGAAGACTGATTCTTCTTACTGACTATCTTTGAACATTTCCTGTGAGACCAGTTTTAGATTCAGATGCATCACTATATGTTTACTGTATCCCTTGGACCTTCTTATTGACGATTAAACACAGAAATTATTTCGGAATGAAATACAAAAGGCACAATGCCGACTTAAGAACAAGAAGACTGACACTTCTTACTGGCTATGTTTTGAACATTTCCTGTCAGACCAGTTTTAGATTCCGATGCCTCACTATATGTTTACTGTATCCCTTGGACCTTCTTATTGACGATTAAACACAGAAATTGCATTGGTATTAAATATAAAAGTCACATTGCCGACTTAAGTACAAGAAGACTGACTCTTCTTACTGTCTATGTTTTGAACCATTCCTGTGACACTAGTTATAGATTAAGATGCTTCACTTCAGGTTTACTGTATCCCTCTGAACTTCTTATTGACGATGATACACAGAAATGGCATTGGAATTAAATAGAAAAGGCACAATGCCGACTTAAGCAAAAGAAAACTGACTCTTCTTACTGTCTATATTTTGAAGCATTCCCGTGACACTAGTTATAGTTTCCGATGATTCACTTCAGGTTTGCTGTATCCCTCTGACTTTCTTATTGACGATGAAACACAGAAATTGCATCGGAATTAAATACAAAGGTACAATGCCGAATTAAGTACAAGAGAACTACTCTTCCTACTGTCTATGTTTTGAACCATTCCTGTGACACTAGTAGTACATTCCGATACTTCACTTCGGGTTTACTGTATCCCTCTGACGCTCTTATTGACGATGAAACACAGAAATTGCATCGAAATTAATTACAAAAGGCACAATGCCGAATCGAGTTCAAGAAGACTGCCTCTTCTTACGGTCTACGTTTTGTACCTTTCCTGTGGGACCGGTTTTAGATTCCGATGCTTCACTTCTGTTTTACTGTCTCCCTTGGACTATCTTACTGACGACAAAACACATAAATTGCATCGGAATTAAATAGAAAAGGCACAAAGCCGTCTTCAGTACAGAAAAACTGACTCTTCTTACTGTCTGCGTTTTGAATTATTCTTGTGACGCTAGTTATAGATTCCGAAGCTTCACTTCAGGTTTACTGTATCCCTTGGACCTTCTTATTGACGTCGAAACACAGATATTGCATCGGAATTAAAGAGAAAAGGCACAATGCCGACTTAAGTACAAGAAAACTGACTCTTCTTACTGGCTATGTTTTGAACATTTCCTGTCAGACAAGTTTTAGATTCCGATGCTTCACTATATGTTTACTGTCTCCCTCTGACCTTATTATTGACGATTAAACACAGAACTTGCATCGGTATTAAATATAAAAGTCACATTGCCGACTTAAGTACAAGAAGACAGACTCTTCTTACTGTCTACGTTTTGAACCATTCCTGTGACACTAGTTATAGATTCCGATGCTTCACTTCAGGTTTACTGTATCCCTCTGAACTTCTTATTGACGATGAAACACTGAAATTGCATCGGAATTAAATAGAAAAGGCACAATGCCGACTTAAGTACAAGAAAACTGACTCTTCTTACTGCCTATGATTTGAAGCATTACCGTGACACTAGTTACAGATTCCGATGATTCACTTCCGGTTTACTGTATCCCTCTGACCTTCTTATTGACGATGAAACACAGAAATTGCATCGGAATTAAATACAAAAGCACAATGCCGTATTAAGTACAAGAGAACTAGTCTTCCTACTGTCTATGTTTTGAACCATTCCTGTGGCACTAGTTGTAGATACCGATGCTTCACTTCGGGTTTACTGTATCCCACTGACCTTATTGACGATGAAACACAGAAATTGCATCGGAATTAAATACAAAAGGCACAATGCCGACTCAAGTACAAGAAGACTGGCTCTTCTTACTGTCTGTGGTTTGAACCATTAATGTGACACTAGTTATAGATTCCGATGCTTCACTTTAGGTTTACTGTATCTCTCTGACCTTCGTATTGACGATGAAACACAGAAATTGCATCAGAATTAAATACATAGGCACAATGCCGACTGAAGTCCAAGAAGACTGACTCTTCTTACTGTCTATGTTTTGAACCAGTCCCGTGACACGAGTTATAGATTCCGATGCTTTACTTCATGTTTACTGTAACCCTCTGACCTTCATATTGACGATGAAACACAGAAATTGCATCGGAATTAAATACAAAAGGCACAATGCCGACTCAAGTACAAGAAGACTGGCTCTTCTTACTGTCTATGGTTTGAACCATTAATGTGACACTAGTTATAGATTCCGATGCATCACTTTAGGTTTACTGTATATCTCTGACCTTCGTATTGACGATGAAACACAGAAATTGCATCAGAATTAAATACATAGGCACAATGCCGACTGAAGTACAAGAAGACTGACTCTTCTTACTGTCTATGTTTTGAACCATTCCCGTGACACTAGTTATAGATTGCGATGCTTTACTTCAGGTTTACTGTAACCCTCTGACCTTCTTATTGACGATGAAACACAGAAATTGCATCGGAACTAAATACAAGAGGCACAATGCCAAATCGAGTTCAAGAAAACTGACTCTTCTTACTGTGTATGCTTTCAACCATTCCTGTGACACTAGTTATAGATTCCGATGCTTTTGTTTAGGTATACTGTTACCCCCTGACCTTATTATTGAGGATGAAACACAGAAATTGCATCGGTAATAAATACAAAAGGCACAACGCCGACATAAGTACAAAAAGACTGGCTCTTCTTACTGTCTATGTTTTGAACCATTCTTGTGACACTAGTTACACATTCCGATGCTTCACTTCAGGTGTACTGTTTCCCTCTGACCTTCTTATTGACGATGAAACACAGAATTTGCAGCGGAAGTAAATACAAAAGGCAAAATGCCGACTTAAGTACAAGAAAACTGACTCTTTTTACTGTCTTTGTTTTGAACCATTCCTGTGACACTAGTAATAGATTTCGATGCTTCACTTCAGGTTTACTGTATCCCTCTGACATTCTTACTGACGATGAAACACAGAAATTGCATCGGCATTAAAAAAAAAAAAGGCACAGTGCCGACCTAAGTACAAGAAATCTGACTCTTCTTACTGTCTATGATTTTGAACCATTCCTGTGACACTAGTTATCGATTCCGATGATTCACTTCAGGTTTACTGTATCGCTCTGACCTTCTTATTCACGATGAAACACATATATTGCATCTTAAGTAAATACAAAAGGCACAATGCCGAATTAAGTACAAGAAAACTGACTCTTCTTACTGTCTATGTTTTGAGCCATTCCTGTGACACTAGTTATAGATTCCGATGCTTCACTTCAGGTTTACTGTATCCCTCTGACCTTCTCATTGACGATGAAACACACAAATTGCATCGGAATTAAATACAAAAGTCACAATGCCGACTCAAGTACAAGAGGACTGGCTCTTATTACTGTCTATGCTTTGAACCATTCCTGTGACACTAGTGATAGTTTCCGATGCTTCACTTTAGGGTTACTGTATCCCTCTGACCTTCTTATTGACGATGAAACACAGAAATTGCATCGGATTTAAATTCAAAAGGCTCAATGCCGAATCAAGTACAAGAAGACTGGCTCTTCCTACTGTCTATGTTTTGATCCATTCCTGTGACACTAGTTATAGATTCCGATGCTTCACTTCAGGTTTACTGTATCCCTGTGACCTTCTTATTGACGATGAAACACAGAAATTGCATCAGAATTAAATAGAAAAAGCACAATTCCGACTTAAGTACAAGAAAACTGACTCTTATTACTGACTATGTATTGGCCCATTCCCGTGACACTAGTTATAGATTCCGATGCTTCTCTTCAGGTTTACTGTTTTCCTCTGACCTTCTTATTGACGATGAAACACAGAAATTGCTTTGGAATTAAATACAAGATCACAATGCCTACTTAAGTACAAGAGAACTGTCTCTTCTTACTGTCTATGTTTTGAACCATTCCTGTGACACTAGTTATAGATTCCGATGCTTCACTTCAGGTTTACAGTATCCCACTGACCTTCTTATTGACGATGAAACACAGAAATTGCATCAGAATTAAATACAAAAGGCACAATGCCGACTTAAGTACAAGAAGACTGGCTCTTCTTACTGTCTATGTTTTGAGCCATTCCTGTGACACTAGTTATAGATTCCGATGCTTCACTTCAGGTTTACTGTATCCCTCCCACCTTCTTATTGACGATGAAACATAGAAATTGCATGGGAATTAAATAGAAAAGGCACAATGCCGACTTAAGTAGATGAAAACTGATTCTTCTTGCTATCTATGTTTGAACCATTCCTGTGACACTAGTTCTAGATTCCGATGCTTCACTTAAGGTTTACTGTATCCCTCTGACCTTCTTATTGACGATGAAACACAGATATTGCATCGGAATTAAATACAAAAGGCACAATGCCGACTTAAGTTCAAGAAAACTGACTCTTCTTTCTGTCTATGTTTTAAACAATTCATGTGACACTAGTTATAGATTCCGATGCTTAACTTCAGGTTTACTGTATCCCTCTGAACTTCTTATTGACGATGAAACACTGAAATTGCATCGGAATTAAATAGAAAAGGCACAATGCCGACTTAAGTACAAGAAAACTGACTCTTCTTACTGCCTATGCTTTGAACCATTCCTGTGACACTAGTTATATTTTCCGATGCTTCTCTTCAGGTTAACTGTATCCCTCTGACCTTCTTATTGACGATGAAACACAGAAATTGCTTTGGAATTAAATACAAGATCACAATGCCGACTTAAGTACAAGAGAACTGTCTCTTCTTACTGTCTATGTTTTGAACCATTCCTGTGACACTAGTTATAGATTCCATTGCTTCATTTCAGGTTTACTGTATCCCTTTGGCCTCCTTATTGACGATGAGACACAGGAATTGAATCAGAATTAAACAGAAAAGGCACAATGCTGACTTAAGTACAAGAAGACTGACTCTTATTACTGACTATGTTTTATACCATTCCTGTGACACTAGTTATATTTTCCGATGCTTCACTTCAGGTTATCTGTATCCGTCTCACCTTCTTATTGACGATGTAACACAAAAATTGCATCGGTCTTAAATACATAGGCGCAATGCCGACCCAAGTACAAGAAGACTGGCTCTTGTTACTGTCTATGTCGGAATCATTCCTGTGACACTAGTTATAGATTCCGATTCTTCACCTCAGGTTTACTGTATCCCTTGGACCTTCTTATTGACGATGAAACACAGAAATAGCATCGGAATTAAATACTAAAGGCACAATGCCGACTTAAGTACAAGAAGACTGACTCTTCCTACTGTCAGTGTTTTGTACCATTCCTGTGACACTAGATATAGATTCCGATGCCTCACTTCAGGTTTACTGTATCCCTCTGACCTTCGTATTGACGATGAAACACAGAAATTGCATCGGAATTAAATACAAAAGGCACAATGCCGACTCAAGTACAAGAAGACAAACTCTTCCTCTGTCAATGCTTTGATCTATTCCTGTGACACTAGTTATAGATTGCGATGCTTCACTTCAGGTTTACTGTAACCCTCTGACCTTATTGACGATGAAAAACAGAAATTGCCTCATAATTAAATAGAAAAGCACAATGCCGATTTAAGTACATGAAGTCTGACTCTTCTTACTGTCTATGTTTTGAACCATTCCTGTGACACTAGTTATAGATTCCGATGCTTCACTTCAGGTTTACTGTAACCCTCTGACCTTCTTATGGACGATGAAACACAGAAATTGCATTGGAATAAAATAGAAAAGGCACAATGCCGATTTAAGTACATGAAGACTGACTCTTCTCACTGTCTATGTTTTGAACCATTCTTGTGACACTAGTTATAGATTCCGATGCTTCACTTCAGGTTTACTGTATCCCTCTGTCCTTCTTATAGACGATGTAACACAGAAATTGCATCGGTCTTAAATACATAGGCGCAATGCCGTCTCAAGAACAAGAATACAGGCTTTTATTACTGTCTATGTTTGAATCATTCCTGTGACACTAGTTATAGGTTCCGATTCTTCACTTCAGGTTTACTGTATCCCTTGGACCTTCTTATTGACGATGAAACACGGAAATTGCATCGGAAGTAATAGAAAACGCACAATGCCGACTTTACAAGAAGACTGACTCATCTTACTGTCTATGTTTTGAACCATTCCTGTGACACTAGTTATAGATTCCGATGCTTCACTTCAGGTTTACAGTATCCCACTGACCTTCTTATTGACGATGAAACACAGAAATTGCATCAGAATTAAACACAAACGGCACAATGCCGACTTAATTACAAGAAGACTGGCTCTTCTTACTGTCTATCTTTTGAGCCATTCCTGTGACACTAGTTATAGATTCCGATGCTTCACTTCAGGTTTCCTGTATCCCTCTCACCTTCTTATTGACGATGAAACATAGAAATTGCATGGGAATTAAATGGAAAAGGCACAATGCCGACTTAAGTACATGAAAACTGATTCTTATTACTATCTATGTTTGAACCATTCCTGTGACACTAGTTCTAGATTCCGATGCTTCACTTAAGGTTTACTGTATCCCTCTGACCTTCTTATTGACGATGAAACACAGATATTGCATCGGAATTAAATACAAAAGGCACAATGCCGACTTAAGTTCAAGAAAACTGACTCTTCTTACTGTCTTTGTTTTAAACCATTCATGTGACACTAGTTATAGATTCCGATGCTTCACTTCACGTTTACTGTATCCCTCTGACCTTCTTATTGACGATGAAACACAGAAATTGCATCAGAATTAAATACAAAAGCCACAACGCCGACTTAAGTACAAGAAAACTGACTCTTCTTACTGTCTATGTTTTGAACCATTCCTGTGACACTAGTTATAGATTCCGATGCTTCATTTCAGGTTTACTGTATCCCTTTGGCCTTCTTATTGGCGATGAAACACAGGAATTGAATCAGAATTAAATAGAAAAGCACAATGCTGACTTAAGTACAAGAAGTCTGACTCTTATTACTGACTATGTTTTGAACCATTCCTGTGACACTAGTTATATTTTCCGATGCTTCACTTCAGGTTAACTGTATCCCTCTGACCTTCTTATTGACGATGAAACACAGAAATTGCTTTGGAATTAAATACAAGATCACAATGCCGACTTAAGTACAAGAGAACTGTCTCTTCTTACTGTCTATGTTTTGAACCATTCCTGTGACACTAGTTATAGATTCCGATGCTTCATTTCAGGTTTACTGTATCCCTTTGGCCTCCTTATTGACGATGAGACACAGGAATTGAATCAGAATTAAATAGAAAAGGCAGAATGCTGACTTAAGTACAAGAAGACTGACTCTTATTACTGACTATGTTTTAAACCATTCCTGTGACACTAGTTATATTTTCCGATGCTTCACTTCAGGTTAACTGTATCCCTCTGACCTTCTTATTGACGATGTAACACAAAAATTGCATCGGTCTTAAATACATAGGCGCAATGCCGACTCAAGAACAAGAAGACTGGCTCTTATTACTGTCTATGTCTGAATCATTCCTGTGACACTAGTTATAGATTCCGATTCTTCACCTCAGGTTTACTGTATCCCTCTGACCTTCGTATTGACGATGAAACACAGAAATTGCATCAGAATTGAATACTAAAGGCACAATGCCGACTCAAGTACAAGAAGACAGACTCTTCCTCTGTCAATGCTTTGAACCATTCCTGTGACACTAGTTATAGATTCCGATGCTTCACTTCTAGTTTACTGTATCCCTTGACCCTTCTTATTGACGATGAAACAGGAAAATAGAATCAGTATTAAATATAAAAGTCACATTGCCGACTTAAGTACAAGAAGCCTGACACTTCTTACTGTCTATGTTTTGAACCATTCCTGTGACACTAGTTATAGATTGCGATGCTTCACCTCAGGTTTACTGTATCCCTCTGACTATCTTATTGACGATGAAACACATAAATTGCATCGGATGTAACTACAAAAGGCACAATGCCGAATCGAGTTCAAGAAGACTGGCTCTTCTTACTGTCTATGTTTTGAACCATTCCTGTGACACTAGTTATATTTTCCGATGCTTCACTTCAGGTTAACTGTATCCCTCTAACCTTCTTATTGCCGATGAAACACAGAAATTGCATCGGAAGTAATAGAAAAGGCACAATGCCGACTTTACAAGAAGACTGACTCATCTTACTGTCTATGTTTTGAATCATTCCTTTTACACTAGTTATAGATTCCGATGCTTCACTTCAGGTTTACTGTATCCCTCTGACCTTCGTATTGACGATTAAACACAGAAATTGCATCGGAATTAAATACAAAAGGCACAATGCCGACTCAAGTACAAGAAGACTGGCTCTTCTTACTGCCTGTGTTTTGAACCTTTCCTGTGTTACCGGTTTTAGATTCCGATGCTTCACTTCAGGTTTACTATATCCCATGGTCCTTTTTATTGACGTCGAAACACAGAAATTGCATCGGAATTAAAGGGAAAAGGCACAATGACGACTTAAGTACAAGAAAACTGAATCTTCTTACTGTCTATATTTTGAACCATTCCTGTGACACCTGTTATAGATTCCGATGCTTCACTTCAGGTTTACTGTATCCCTCTGACCTTCTTATTGACGATGAAACACAGAAATTGCATCGGAATTAAATACAAGAATCACATTGCCGACTCAAGTACAAGAAGAATGGCTCTTCTTACTGTCTACGTTTTGAAGCTTTCCTGTGAGACCAGTTTTAGATTCCAATGCTTCACTTTAGGTTCACTGTATTCCTTGGACCTTCTTATTGACGACGAAACACAGAATTTGAATCAGAATTAAATAGAAAAGGCACAATGCTGAGTTAAGTACAAGAAAACTAACTCTTCTTACAGTCTATGATTTGAACCTTTTCTGTGAGACCAGTTTTAGATTCCGATGCTTTACTTCAGGTTTACTGTAACCCTCTGACCTTCTTATTGACGATGAAACACACAAGTTGCATCGGAATTAAATACAAAAGCACAATGCCGAATTAAGTACAAGAAGACTGACTCTTCCTACTGTCTATGTTTTGAACCACTCCTGTGACACTAGTTATGGATTCCGATGCTTCACTTCGGGTTTACTGTATCCCTTGGACTTTCTTATTGACGATGAAACACGAAAATTGCATCGGTATTAAATATAAAAGTCACATTGCCGACTAATGTACAAGAAATCTGACTCTTCTTACTGTCTAAGTTTTGAACCATTCCTGTGACACTAGTTATAGATTCCGATGTTTCACTTCAGGTTTACTGTAACCCTCTGACCTTATTGACGATGAAAAACAGAAATTGCCTCATAATTAAATAGAAAAGCACAATGCCGATTTAAGTACATGAAGACTGACTCTTCTTACTGTCTATGTTTTGAACCATTCCTGTGACACTAGTTATAGATTCCGATGCTTCACTTCCGGTTTACTGTATCCGTTGGACCTTTTTATTGACGATGAGACACGAAAATTGCATCGGTATTAAATACAAAAGGCACAATGCCGACTTAAGTACAAGAAGACAGACTCTTATTACAGTCTATGTTTTGAACGATTCCTGTGACACTAGTGATAGATTCCGATGCTTCACTTCTGGTTTACTGTATGCCTCTGACCTTCTTGTTGACGATGAAACACAGAAATTGCATCGGAATTAAATACATAGGCACTATTCCGACTCAAGTACAAGAAGACTGGCTCATCTTACTGTCTATGATTTGAACCATTCCTGTGACACTAGTTATATTTTCCGATGCTTCACTTCAGGTTACCTGTATCCCTCCGACATTCTTATTGACTTAGAAACACAGTAATTGCATCGGAATTAAATAGAAAAGGCAAAATGCCGACCTAAGTACAAGAAAACTGACTCTTCTTACTGTCTATGTTTTGAACCATTCCTGTGACTCTAGTTATAGATTCCGATGCTTCACTTAAGGTTTACTGTAACCCTCTGACATTCTTATTGACGATGAAACACAGAAATTGCATTGGGATTAAATACAAAAGGCACAATGCCGAATTAAGTACAAGAAAAATGACTCCTCTTACTGTCTATGTTTTGAACAATTCCTGTGACACTAGTTATAGATTCCGATGCTTCACTTCAGGTTTACTGTATCCCTCTGACCTTCTTATTGACGATTAAACACAGAAATTGCATCGGAATTAAATGCAAAAGGCACAATGCCGACTCAAGTACAAGAAGGCTGGCTCTTCTTACTGCCTGTGTTTTGAACCTTTCCTGTGTTACCGGTTTTAGATTCCGATGCTTCACTTCAGGTTTACTATATCCCATGGACCTTTTTATTGACGTCGGAACACAGAAATTGCATCGGAATTAAAGAGAAAAGGCACAATGTCGACTTAAGTACAAGAAAACTGAATCTTCTTACTGCCTATATTATGAACCATTCCTGTGACACCTGTTATAGATTCCGATGCTTCACTTCAGGTTTACCGTATCCCTCTGACCTTCTTATTGACGATGAAACACAGAAATTGCATCGGAATTAAATACAAAAGGCACTTTGCCTACTCAAGTACAAGAAGACTGGCTCTTCTTACTGTTTACGTTTTGAAGCTTTCCTGTGAGAGCGGTTTTAGATTCCAATGCTTCACTTTAGGTTTACTGTATCCCTTCTACCTTCTTATTGACGACGAAACACAGAATTTGAATCAGAATTAAATAGAAAATTCAGAATGCTGAGTTAAGTACAAGAAAACTAACTCTTCTTACCGTCTATGATTTGAACCTTTCCTGTGAGACCAGTTTTAGATTCCGATGCTTTACTTCAGGTTTACTGTAACCCTCTGACCTTCTTGTTGATGATGAAACACAGAAATTGCATCGGAATTAAATACAAAAGGCACATTGCCGAAATAAGTACAAGAAGACTAACTCTTCCTACTGTCTATGTTTTGAACCACTCCTGTGACACTAGTTATAGATTCCGATGCTTCACTTCGGTTTACTGTATCCCTTGGACTTTCTTATTGACGATGAAACACGAAAATTGCATCGGTATTAAATATAAAAGTCACATTGCTGACTTCAGTACAAGAAGACTGACTCTTCTTACTGTCTATGTTTTGAACCATTCCTGTGACACTAGTTATAGATTGCGATGCTTCACCTCAGGTTTACTGTATCCCTCTGACCTTCTTATTGACGATGAAACACAGAAATTGCACCGAAATTAATTACAAAAGGCACAATACCGAATCGAGTTCAAGAAGATTGGCTCTTCTTACTGTCTATGATTTGAACCTTTCCTGTGAGACTGGTTTTAGATTCCGATGCTTCACTTCCAGTTTACTGTATCCCTTGGACCTTCTTACTGACGACAAAACATAGAAATTGCATCGGAATTAAATAGAAAAGACACACTGCCGACTTAAGCCCAAGAAGACTGACTCTTCTTACTGACTATGTTGTGAACATTTTCTGTGAGACCTGTTTTAGATTCCGGTGCTTCACTATATGTTTACTGTATCCCTCTCATCTTCTTATTGACGATGAAACGCAGAACTTGCATCGGAATTAAATGGAAAAGCACAATGCCGAATTAAGTACAAGAGAACTACTCTTCCTACTTTCTATGATTTGAACCATTCCTGTGACACGAGTTGTAGATTCCGATGCTTCACTTTGGTTTTACTGTATCCCACTGACCTTCTTATTGACGATGAAACACAGAAATTGCATCGGAAATAAATACAAAAGCACAATGCCGAATTAAGTACAAGAGAACTACTCTTCCTACTGTCTATGATTTGAACCATTCCTGTGACACTAGTTGTAGATTCCGATGCTTCACTTTGGTTTTACTGTATTCCACTGACATTCTTATTGACGATGAAACACAGAAATTGCATCGGAATTAATTACAAAGGGCACAATGCCGACTCATGTACAAGAAGACTGGCTCTTCTTACTGTCTATGTTTTGAACCATTCCTGTGACACTAGTTATAGATTCCGATGCTTCACTTCAGGTTTACTGTATCGCTAGGACCTTCTTATTGACGATTAAACACAGAAATTGCATTGGAAATAAATGCAAAAGGCACAATGACGACTTAAGTACAAGAAAACTGACTCCTCTTACTGGCTATCATTTGAAGCATTCCCGTGACACTAGTTATAGTTTCCGATGATTCACTTCAGGTTTACTGTATCCCTCTGAAATTCTTATTGCCGATGAAACACAGATATTGCATCGGAAATAAATACAAAAGCACAATGCCGAATTAAGTACAAGAGAGCTACTCTTCCTACTGTCTATGATTTGAACCATTCCTGTGACACTAGTTGTAGATTCCGATGCTTCACTTTGGTTTTACTGTATCCCACTGACCTTCTTATTGACGATGAAACACAGAAATTGCATCGGAATTAATTACAAAAGGAACAATGCCGACTCATGTACAAGAAGACTGGCTCTTCTTACTGTCTATGTTTTGAACCATTCCTGTGACACTAGTTATAGATTCCGATGCTTCACTTCAGGTTTACTGTATCCCTCTGACATTCTTATTGACGATGAAACACAGAAATTGCATCGGAATTAAATACATAGGCACAATGCCGACTTATGTACAAGGAGACTGACTCTTATTACTGTATATGCTTTGAACCATTCCCGTGACACTAGTTTTAGATTCCGATGCTTTACTTCAGGTTTACTGGAACCCTCTGACCTTCTTATTGACGATGAACCACTGAAATTGCATCGGAATTAAATACAAAAGGCACAATGCCGAATTAAGTACAAGAAAACTGACTCATCTTACTGTCTATGTTTTGAACCATTCCTGTGACACAAGTTATGGATTCCGAACTTCACTTCAGGTTTACTGTATCCCTCTGACCTTCTTATTGACGATGAAACACAGAAATTGCATCGGAATAAAATACAAAAGGCACAATGCCGACTTAAGTACAAGAAGACTGACTCTTCTTACTGTCTATGTTTTGAACCATTCCAGTGACACTAGTTATAGATTCCGATGCTTCACTTCAGGTTTACTGTATCCCTCTGAAGTTCTTATTGACAATGTAACACAGAAATTGCATCGGAATTAAATACATAGGCACAATGCCGACTCAAGTACAAGAAGACTGGCTCTTCTTACTGTCTATGGTTTGAACCATTCCTGTGAGACTAGTTATAGATTCCGATCCTTCACTTCAGGTTTACTGTATCCCTTGGACCTTCTTATTGACGTCGAAACACAGAAATTGCATCGGACTTAAAGATAAAAGGCACAATGTCGACTTAAGTAAAAGAAAACTGATTCTTCTTACTGTCTTTGTTTGAACCATTCCTGTGACACTAGTTACAGATTCCGTTGCTTCACTTCAGGTTTACTGTATCCCTCTGACCTCCTTATTTACGATGAATTACAGAAATTGCATCGGAATTAAATACAAAGGCACAATGCCGAATTAAGTACAAGAGAACTACTCTTCCTACTGTCTATGTTTTGAACCATTCCTGTGACACTAGTTGTACATTCCGATACTTCACTTCGGGTTTACTGTATCCCTCTGACGCTCTTATTGACGATGAAACACAGAAATTGCATCGAAATTAATTACAAAAGGCACAATGCCGAATCGAATTCAGGAAGACTGGCTCTTCTTACTGTCTACGTTTTGTACCTTTCCTGTGGGACCGGTTTTAGATTCCGATGCTTCACTTCAGGTTTACTGTCTTCCTTGGACCATCTTACTGACGACAAAACACAAAAATTGCATCAGAATTAAATAGAAAAGGCACAATGCCGTCTTAAGTACAGAAAAACTGACTCTTCTTACTGTCTACGTTTTGAATTATTCTTGTGACGCTAGTTAAAGATTCCGAAGCTTCACCTTAGGTTTACTGTATCCCTTGGACCTTCTTATTGACGTCGAAACACAGATATTGCATCGGAATTAAAGAGAAAAGGCACAATGCCGACTTAAGTACAAGAAAACTGACTCTTCTTACTGGCTATGTTTTGAACATTTCCTGTCAGACCAGTTTTAGATTCCGATGCTTCACTATATGTTTACTGTATCCCTCTGACCTTCTTATTGACGATTAAACACAGAAATTGCATCGGTATTAAATATAAAAGTCACATTGCCGACTTAAGTACAAGAACGCAGACTCTTCTTACTGTCTACGTTTTGAACCATTCCTGTGACACTAGTTATAGATTCCGATGCTTCACTTCAGGTTTACTGTATCCCTCTGAACTTCTTATTGACGATGAAACACTGAAATTGCATCGGAATTAAATAGAAAAGGCACAATGCCGACTTAAGTACAAGAAAACTGACTCTTCTTACTGTCTATGTTTTGAAGCATTCCCGTGACACAAGTTACAGATTCCGATGATTGACTTCCGGTTTACTGTATCCCTCTGACCTTCTTATTGACGATGAAACACAGAAATTGCATCGGAATTAAATACAAAAGCACAATGCCGAATTAAGTACAAGAGAACTACTCTTCCTACTGTCTATGTTTTGAACCATTCCTGTGACACTAGTTGTAGATACCGATGCTTCACTTCGGGTTTACTGTATCCCACTGACCTTCTTATTGATGATGAAACACAGAAATTGCATCGGAATTAAATACAAAAGGCACAATGCCGACTCAAGTACAAGAAGAATGGCTCTTCTCACTGTCTATGGTTTGAACCATTAATGTGACACTAGTTATAGATTCCGATGCTTCACTTTAGGTTTACTGTATCTCTCTGACCTTCGTATTGACGATGAAACACAGAAATTGCATCAGAATTAAATACATAGGCACAATGCCGACTGAAGTACAAGAAGACTGACTCTTCTTACTGTCTATGTTTTGAACCATTCCCGTGACACTAATTATAGATTCCGATGCTTTACTTCAGGTTTACT
Organism: Schistocerca piceifrons; assembly: GCF_021461385.2. Classification (NCBI taxonomy): domain Eukaryota; kingdom Metazoa; phylum Arthropoda; class Insecta; order Orthoptera; family Acrididae; genus Schistocerca; species Schistocerca piceifrons. Next base: position 101,043 of record NW_025728325.1, on the reverse strand, counting down.
GTAACCCTCTGACCTTCTTATTGACGATGAAACACAGAAATTGCATCGGAATTAAATACAAAAGGCACAATGCCGACTTAAGTACAAGAAGGCTGACTCTTCCTACTGTCTATGTTTTGAACCATTCCTGTGACACTAGTTATAGATTCCGATGCTTCACTTCAGGTTTACTGTATCCCTTGGACCATCTTATTGACGATAAAACACGAGAATTGCATCGGTATTAAATATAAAAGTCACATTGCCGACATAAGTACAAGAAGACTGACACTTCTTACAGTCTATGCTTTGAACCATTCCTGTGACACTAGTTACAGATTGCGATGCTTCACGTCAGGTTTACTGTATCCCTCTGACCTTCTTATTGACGATGAAACACAGACATTGCATCGAAATTAATTACAAAAGGCACAATGCCAAATCGAGTTCAAGAAGACAGACACTCTTACTGTCTATGTATTGAACCATTCCTGTGACACAAGTTACAGATTCCAATGCTTCACTTCAGGTTTACTGTAGCCCTCTGACCTTCTTATTGACGATGAAACCCAGAAATTGCATCGGAATTAAATACAAAAGGCACAACGCCGACTTAAGTACAAGAAGACTGACTCTTCTTACAGTCTATGTTTTGAACCATTCCTGTGACACTAGTGACAGATTGCGATGCTTCACCTCAGGTTTACTGTATCCCTCTGACCTTCTTATTGACGATGAAACACAGAAATTGCATCGGTAATAAATACAAAAGGCATAACGCCGACTTAAGTACAAGAAAACTGACTCTTCTTACTGTGTATGCTTTGAACCATTCCTGTGACACTAGTTATAGATTCCGATGCTTCAGTTTAGGTATACTGCTACCCCCTGACCTTCTTATTGACGATGAAACACAGAAATTGCATCGGTAATAAATACAAAAGGCACAACGCCGACATAAGTACAAAAAGACTTGCTCCTCTTACTGTCTATGATTTGAAACTTTCCTGTGAGACTGGTTTTAGGTTCCGATGCTTAACTTTAGGTTTACTGTTTCCCTTGGATCTTCTTATTGACGATGAAACAGAGAATTTGCATCATAATTAAATAGAACAGGCACAATGCCGACTTAAGTACAAGAAAACTGACTCTTCTTACTGTCTATGTTTTGAACCATTCTTGTGACACTAGTTACACATTCCGATGCTTCACTTCAGGTGTACTGTTTCCATCTGACCTTCTTATTGACGATGAAACACAGAATTTGCAGCGGAAGTAAATACAAAAGGCAAAATGCCGACTTAAGTACAAGAAAACTGACTCTTCTTACTGTCTTTGTTTTGAACCATTCCTGTGACACTAGTTACACATTCCGATGCTTCGCTTCAGGTTTACTGTATCTCTCCGACCTTCTTATTGACGATGAAACACAGAAATTGCAGCGGAATTAAATACAAATGGCAAAATGCCGACTTACGTACAAGTAAACTGACCCTTCTTACTGTCATTGTTTTGAACCATTCCTGTGACACCAGTTATAGATTTCGGTGCTTCACTTCAGATTTACTGTATCCCTGTGACCTTCGTATTGACGATGAAACACAGAAATTCCATCGGAATAAAATACAAAAGGCACAATGCCGACTTAAGTACAAGAAATCTGACACTTCTTACTGTCTATGTTTTGAACAATTCCTGTGACACTAGTTATAGATTCCGATGATTCACTTCTGGTTTACTGTATCGCTCTGACCCTCTTATTGACGATGAAACACAGAAATTGCATCGGAATTAAATACAAAAGGCACAATGCCGAATTAAGTTCAAGAAAACTGACTCTTCTTACTGTCTATGATTTGAACCATTCCTGTGAAACAAGCTATAGATTCCGATGCTTCACTTCCAGTTTACTGTATACCTCTCACCTTATTATTGACGATGAAACACAGAAATTGCATCGGAATTAAATACAAAAGGCACAATGCCGACTTGAGTACAAGAAGACTGGCTCTTCCTACTGTCTATGTTTTGAACCATTCCTGTGACTCTAGTTATAGATTCCGATGCTTCACTTCAGGTTTACTGTGTCCCTCCGACCTTCCTATTGACGATGAAACACAGAAATTGCATCAGAATTAAATAGAAAAGGCACAATGCCGACTTAAGTACAAGAAAACTGACTCTTCTTACTGTCTATATTTTGACGCATTCCAGTGACACTAGTTACTGATTTCGGTGCTTCACTTCAGGTTTACTGTATCCCTCTGACCTTCGTATTGACGATGAAACACAGAAATTCCATCGGAATTAAATACAAAAGGCACAATGCCGACTTAAGTACAAGAAATCTGACACTTCTTACTTTCTATGATTTGACCCATTCCCGTGACACTAGTTATAGATTCCGATGCTTCACTTCAGGTTTACTGTATCCCTTGGATCTTCTTATTGACGACGAAACACAGAAATTGCATCGGAATTAAATAGAAAAGGTACAATGCCGACTTAACTACAAGAAAACTGACTCTTCTTACTGTCTATGTTTTGAACTATTCCTGTGACACTAGTTATAGATTCCGATGCTCCACTTCAGGTTTACTGTATCCCTCTGACCTTCTTATTGACGATGAAACACAGAAATTGCATCGCAATTAAATACAAAAGGCACAATGCCGAATCAAGTCCAAGAAGACTGGCTCTACCTACTGTCAATGTTTTGAACTATTCCTGTGACTCTAGTTATAGATTCCGATGCTTCACTTCAGGTTTACTGTGTCCCTCCGACCTTCCTATTGACGATGAAACACAGAAATTGCATCTGAATTAAATAGAAAAGGCACAATGTCGACTTAAGTACATGAAAACTGACTCTTCTTACTGTCTAAGTTTTGAAGCATTCCAGTGACACTAGTTACAGATTCCGATGCTTCACTTCAGGTTTACCGTTTCCCTCTGACCTTCTTATTGACGATGAAACACAGAAATTGCATCGGAATTGAGTAGAAAAGGCACAATGCCGACTTTAGTACAAGAAAACTGACTCTTCTTACTGTCTATGTTTTGAACCATTCCTGTGACACTAGTTATAGATTCCGAAGGTTCACTTCAGGTTCACTGTTTCCCTCTGACCTTCTTATTGACGATGAAACACTGAAATTCCATCGGAATTAAATTCAAAAGTCACAATGCCGACTTAAGTACAAGAAAACTGACTCTTCTTACTGTCTCCGTTTTGAACCATTCCTGTGACACTAGTTATAGATTCTGATGCTTCACTTCTGGTTTACTGTGTCCCTCTGACCTAATTATTGACGATGAAACACAGAAATTGAATCAGAATTAAATTGAAAAGGCACAATGCTGACTTAAGTACAAGAAAACTACCTCTTCTTACTGTCTATGCTTTGAACCTTTCCTGTGAGACCGGTTTCAGATTCCGATGCTTCACTTCAGGTTTACTGTATCCCTTGGACCTTCTTATTGACGATGAAACACAGAAAATGCAACGGAATTCAATACAAAAGGCACAATGACGACTTAAGTACAAGAAGACTGACTCTTCTTACTGACTATGTTTTGAACACTTCCTGTGAGACCAGTTTTAGATTCTTATGCTTCACTATGTGTTTACTGTATCCCTTGGACCTTCTTATTGAGGTTGAAACACAGAAATGGCATCGGAATTAAATACAAAAGGCACAACGCCGACTTAAGTACAAGAAAACTGACACTTCTTACTGTCTATGTTTTGAACCATTCCTGTGACACTAGTTATAGAATGCGATGCTTCACTTCAGGTTTACTGTATCCCTCTGACCTTCTTATTGACGATGAAACAAAGAAATTGCATCGGAATTAATTACAAAAGGCACAATGCCGACTTATGTACAAGAAAACTGTCTCTTCTTGCTGTCTATGTTTTGAACCATTCCTCTGACACTAGTCATAGATTCCGATGCTTCACTTCAGGTTTACTGTATGCCTCTGACCTTCTTATTGACGATGAAATACAGAAATTGCATCGGAATTAAATACAAAAGGCACAATGCAGACTTAAATAACATAAAACTGACTCTTCTTACTGCCTATGTTTTGACGCATTCCCGTGACACTAGTTATAGATCCGATGCGTCACTTCAGGTTTACTGTATCCCTCTGACCTTCTTATTGACGATGAAACACAGAAATTCATCGGAATTAAAAACAAAAGGCACAATGCCGACTCAAGTACAAGAAGACTGACTCTTACTACTGTCTTTGTTTTGAACCATTCCTGTGACACTACTAATAGATTCCGATGCTTCACTTCAGGTTCACTGTATCCCTCTGACCTTCTTATTGACGATGAAACACTGAAATTCCATCAGAATTAAACACAAAAGGCACAATGCTGACTTAAGTACAAGAAAACTGACTCTTCTTACTGTCTGTGTCTTGAACCATTCCTGTGACACTAGTTATAGATTCCGATGCTTCACTCCAGGTTTACTGTATCCCTCTGACCTTCTTATTGACGATGAAACACAGAAATTGCATCGGAATTAAATAGAAAAGGCACAACGCCGACTTAAGTACAAGAAAACTTACTCTTCTTACTGTCTATGATTTCAACATTTCCAGTGAGACCAGTTTTAGTTTGCGATGCTTCACTATATGTTTACTATATCCCTTGGACCTTCTTATTGACGATGAAACACAGAAATTGCATCGGAATCAAATAGAAAAGGCAAAATGCGGACTTAAGTACAAGAAAAGTGACTCTTCTTACTGTGTATGTTTTCAACCATTCCTGTGACACTAGTTATAGATTCCGATGCTTCACTTCAGGTATACTGTATCTCTCTGACCTTCTTATTGACGTTGAAACACAGAAATTGCATCGGAATTAAGTACAAATGTTACAATGCCGAATCAAGTACAAGAAGACTGGCTCATCTTACTGTCTATGGTTTCAATCTTTCCTGTGAGACCGGTTTTAGATTCCAATGCTTCACTTCAGGTTTACTGTATCCCTTGGATCTTCTTATTGACCATGAAACACAGAAATTGCATCAGAATTAAATAGAAAAAGCACAATTCCGACTTAAGTACAAGAAAACTGACTCTTATTACTGTCTATGTATTGGCCCATTCCCGTGACACTAGTTATAGCATCCGATGCTTCTCTTCAGGTTTACTGTATCCCTCTGACCTTCTTATTGACGATGAAACACAGAAATTGCTTTGGAATTAAATACAAAATCACAATGCCGACATAAGTACAAGAGAACTGTCACTTCTTACTGTCTATGTTTTGAACCATTCCTGTGACACTAGTTATAGATTCCGATGCTTCACTTCAGGTTTACAGTATCCCACTGATCTTCTTATTGACGATGAAACACAGAAATTGCATCAGAATTAAATATAAAAGGCACAACGCCGACTTAAGTACAAGAAAACTGAATCCTCTTACTGTCTATGATTTGAACCATTAATGTGACACTAGTTATAGATTCCGATGCTTCATTTCAGGTTTACTGTATCCCCTTGACCTTCTTATTGACGATGAAACACTGGAATTGAATCAGAATTAAATAGAAAAGGCACAATGCTGACTTAAGTACAAGAAGACTTACTCTTATTACTGACTACGTTTTGAACAGTTCCTGTGAGACCAGTTTTAGATTCCGATCCTTCACTATATGTTTACTGTATCCCTTGGACCTTCTTATTGACGATGAAACACAGAAATTGAATCAGAATTAAATAGAAAAGGCACAATGCTGACTTAAGTACAACAAGACTGACTCTTCTCACTGATTATGTTTGAACATTTCCTGTGACACCAGTTTTAGATTTCGATGCTTCACTATATGTTTACTGTATCCCTTGGACCTTCTTATTGACGATGAAACACAGAAATTGCATCGGAATTAAATACAATAGGCACAATGCCGACTCAAGTACAAGAAGACTGGCTCTTCTTACTGTCTATGTTTTGAAACTTTCCTGTGAGACCGATTTTAGATTCCGTTGCTTCACTTCAGGTTTACTGTATCCCTTGGATCTTCTTATTGACGACGAAACACAGAAATTGCATCGGAATTAAATAGAAGAGGCACAATGCCGACTTAAGAAAAGAAAACTGACTCTTCTTACTGTCTATGTTTTGAACCATTCCTGTGACACTAGTTACACATTCCGATGCTTTGCTTCAGGTTTACTATATCTCTCTGACCTTCTTATTGACGATGAAACACAGAAATTGCAGCGGAATTAAATACAAAAGGCAAAATGCCGACTTACGTACAAGTAAACTGACCCTTCTTACTGTCATTGTTTTGAACCATTCCTGTGACACCAGTTATAGATTTCGGTGCTTCACTTCAGGTTTACTGTATCCCTCTGACCTTCGTATTGACGATGAAACACAGAAATTCCATCGGAATTAAATACAAAAGGCACAATGCCGACTTAAGTACAAGAAATCTGACACTTCTTACTGTCTATGTTTTGAACAATTCCTGTGACACTAGTTATAGATTCCGATGATTCACTTCTGGTTTACTGTATCGCTCTGACCCTCTTATTGACGATGAAACACAGAAATTGCATCGGAATTAAATACAAAAGGCACAATGCCGAATTAAGTTCAAGAAAACTGACTCTTCTTACTGTCTATGTTTTGAACCATTCCTGTGAAACAAGCTATGGATTCCGATGCTTCACTTCCGGTTTACTGTATACCTCTGACCTTATTATTGACGATGAAACACAGAAATTGCATCGGAATTAAATACAAAAGGCACAATGCCGACTTAAGTACAAGAAGACTGGCTCTTCCTACTGTCTATGTTTTGAACCATTCCTGTGACTCTAGTTATAGATTCCGATGCTTCACTTCAGGTTTACTGTGTCCCTCCGACCTTCCTATTGACGATGAAACACAGAAAATTGCATCAGAATTAAATAGAAAAGGCACAATGCCGACTTAAGTACAAGAAAACTGACTCTTCTTACTGTCTATGTTTTGATGCATTCCAGTGACACTAGTTACAGATTTCGGTGCTTCACTTCAGGTTTACTGTATCCCTCTGACCTTCGTATTGACGATGAAACACAGAAATTCCATCGGAATTAAATACAAAAGGCACTATGCCGACTTAAGTACAAGATATCTGACACTTCTTACTGTCTATGTTTTGACCCATTCCCGTGACACTAGTTATAGATTCCGATTCTTCACTTCAGGTTTACTGTATCCCTCTGACCTTCTTATTGACGATGAAACAAAGAAATTTGCATCGGAATTGATTACAAAAGGCACAATGCCGACTTAAGTACAAGAAAACTGACTCTTCTTGCTGTCTATGTTTTGAACCATTCCTGTGACACTAGTCATAGATTCCGATGCTTCACTTCAGGTTTACTGTATGCCTCTGACCTTCTTGTTGACGATGAAATACAGAAATTGCATCGCAATTAAATACAAAAGGCACAATGCAGACTTAAGTAAAATAAAACTGACTCTTCTTACTGCCTATGTTTTGACGCATTCCCGTGACACTAGTTATAGATCCGATGCGTCACTTCAGGTTTACTGTATCCCTCTGACTTTCTTATTGACGATGAAACACAGAAATTCATCGGAATTAAAAACAAAAGGCACAATGCCGACTCAAGTACAAGAAGACTGACTCTTACTACTGTCTTTGTTTTGAAGCATTCCTGTGACACTAGTAATAGTTTCCGATGCTTCACTTCAGGTTCACTGTATCCCTCTGACCTTCTTATTGACGATGAAACACTGAAATTCCATCAGAATTAAACACAAAAGGCACAATGCCGACTTAAGTACAAGAAAACTGACTCTTCTTACTGTCTATGTCTTGAACCATTCCTGTGACACTAGTTATAGATTCCGATGCTTCACTCCAGGTTTACTGTATCCCTCTGACCTTCTTACTGACGATGAAACACAGAAATTGCATCGGAATTAAATAGAAAAGGCACAACGCCGACTTAAGTACAAGAAAACTTACTCTTCTTACTGTCTGTGATTTCAACATTTCCTGTGAGACCAGTTTTAGTTTGCGATGCTTCACTATATGTTTACTGTATCCCTTGGACCTTCTTATTGACGATGAAACACAGAAATTGCATCGGAATCAAATAGAAAAGGCAAAATGCGGACTTAAGTACAGGAAAAGTGACTCTTCTTACTGTGTATGTTTTCAACCATTCCTGTGACACTAGTTATAGATTCCGATGCTTCACTTCAGGTATACTGTATCTCTCTGACCTTCTTATTGACGTTGAAACACAGAAATAGCATCGAAATTAAGTACAAATGTCACAATGCCGAATCAAGTACAAGAAGACTGGCTCACCTTACTGTCTATGGTTTCAATCTTTCCTGTGAGACCGGTTTTAGATTCCAATGCTTCACTTCAGGGTTACTGTATCCCTTGGATCTTCTTATTGACGATGAAACACAGAAATTGCATGGGAAATAAATAGAAAAGGCACAACGCCGCCTTAAGTACTAGAAAACTGACTCTTCTTACTGTCTATGATTTCAACATTTCCCGTGAGACCAGTTTTAGTTTCCGATGCTTCACTATATGTTTACTGTATCCCTTGGACCTTCTTATTGATGATGAAACACAGAAAGTGCATCGGAATTAAATACAAAAGCCCAATGCCGACTTAAGTACAAGAGAACTGACTCTTCTTACTGTCTATGTTTTGAACCATTCCTGTAACATTAGTTCTAGATTCCATTGCTTCACTTCAGGTTTACTGTATCCCACTGACATTCTTATTGACGATGAAACACAGAAATTGCATCGGAAATAAATACAAAAGGGCCAATGCCATCTCAAGTACAAGAAGACTGGCTCTTCTTACTGTCTATGTTTTGAACCATTCCAGTGACACTAGTTATAGATTCCGATGCTTCACTTCAGGTTTACTGTATCCCTCTGACCTTCTTATTGACGATGAAACACAGATATTGCATCGGAATTGAATATAAAAGGCACAATGCCTATTAAGTTCATGAAAACTGATTCTTCTTACTATCTATGTTTTGAACCATTCCTGTGACACTAGTTATAGATTCCGAAGCTTCACTTCAGGTTCACTGTATACCTCCTTCTTATTGACGATGAAACACTGAAATTCCATCGGAATTAAATACAAGAGGCACAATGCCGGCTTAAGTACAAGAAAACTGACTCTTCTTACTGCCTATGTTTTGAACCATTCCTGTGACACTAGTTATAGATTCCGATGCTTCACTTCAGGATTGCTGTATCCCTCTGACCTTCTTATTGACGACGAAACACAGAAATTGCATCGGAATTAAATGGAAAAGGCACAATGCCGACTTAAGAAAAGAAAACTGACTCTTCTTACTGTCTATGTTTTGAACCATTCCTGTGACACTAGTTACACATTCCGATGCTTTGCTTCAGGATTACTATATCTCTCTGACCTTCTTATTGACGATGAAACACAGAAATTGCAGCGGAATTAAATACAAAAGGCAAAATGCCGACTTACGTACAAGTAAACTGACCCTTCTTACTGTCATTGTTTTGAACCATTCCTGTGACACCAGTTATAGATTTCGGTGCTTCACTTCAGGTTTACTGTATCCCTCTGACCTTCGTATTGACGATGAAACACAGAAATTCCATCGGAATTAAATACAAAAGGCACAATGCCGACTTAAGTACAAGAAATCTGACACTTCTTACTGTCTATGTTTTGAACAATTCCTGTGACACTAGTTATAGATTCCGATGATTCACTTCTGGTTTACTGTATCGCTCTGACCCTCTTATTGACGATGAAACACAGAAATTGCATCGGAATTAAATACAAAAGGCACAATGCCGAATTAAGTTCAAGAAAACTGACTCTTCTTACTGTCTATGTTTTGAACCATTCCTGTGAAACAAGCTATGGATTCCGATGCTTCACTTCCGGTTTACTGTATACCTCTGACCTTATTATTGACGATGAAACACAGAAATTGCATCGGAATTAAATACAAAAGGCACAATGCCGACTTAAGTACAAGAAGACTGGCTCCTCCTACTGTCTATGTTTTGAACCATTCCTGTGACTCTAGTTATAGATTCCGATGCTTCACTTCAGGTTTACTGTGTCCCTCCGACCTTCCTATTGACGATGAAACACAGAAATTGCATCAGAATTAAATAGAAAAGGCACAATGCCGACTTAAGTACAAGAAAACTGACTCTTCTTACTGTCTATGTTTTGATGCATTCCAGTGACACTAGTTACAGATTTCGGTGCTTCACTTCAGGTTTACTGTATCCCTCTGACCTTCGTATTGACGATGAAACACAGAAATTCCATCGGAATTAAACACAAAAGGCACAATGCCGACTTAAGTACAAGATATCTGACACTTCTTACTGTCTATGTTTTGACCCATTCCCGTGACACTAGTTATAGATTCCGATTCTTCACTTCAGGTTTTTGTATCCCTTGGATCGTGTTATTGACGACGAAACACAGAAATTGCATCGGAATTAAATAGAAAAGGTACAATGCCGACTTAAGTACAAGAAATCTGACTCTTCTTACTGTCTATGTTTTGAACTTTCCTGTGACACTAGTTATAGATTCCGATGCTCCACTTCAGGTTTACTCTATCCCTCTGACCTTCTTATTGACGATGAAACACAGAAATTGCATCGCAATTAAATACAAAAGGCACAATGCCGAATCAAGTACAAGAAGAATGGCTCTTCCTACTGTCAATGTTTGAAGCATTCCTGTGACTCTAGTTATAGATTCCGATGCTTCACTTCAGGTTTACTGTGTCCCTCCGACTTTCCTATTGACGATGAAACACAGAAATTGCATCAGAATTAAATAGAAAAGGCACAATGCCGACTTAAGTACATGAAAACTGACTCTTCTTACTGTCTATGTTTTGAAGCATTCCAGTGACACTAGTTACAGATTCCGATGCTTCACTTCAGGTTTACCGTTTTCCTCTGACCTTCTTATTGACGATGAAACACAGAAATTGCATCGGAATTGAATAGAAAAGGCACAATGCCCGCTTTAGTACAAGAAAACTGACTCTTCTTACTGTCTATGTTTTGAACCATTCCTGTGACACTAGTTATAGATTCCGAAGGTTCACTTCAGGTTCACTGTTTCCCTCTGACCTTCTTATTGACGATGAAACACTGACATTCCGTCGGAATTAAATTCAAAAGTCACATTGCCGACTTAAGTACAAGAAGACTGACTCTTCTTACTGACTATGTTTTGAACATTTCCTGTGAGACCAGTTTTAGATTCTTACGCTTCACTATGTGTTTACTGTATCCCTTGGACCTTCTTCTTGAGGTTGAAACACAGAAATTGCATCGGAATTAAATACAAAAGGCACAACGCCGACTTAAGTACAAGAAAACTGACACTTCTTACTGTCTATGTTTTGAACCATTCCTGTGACACTAGTTATAGATTCCGATGCTTCACTTCAGGTTTACTGTATCCCTCTGACCTTCTTATTGACGATGAAATACAGAAATTGCATCGCAATTAAATACAAAAGGCACAATGCAGACTTAAGTAAAATAAAACTGACTCTTCTTACTGCCTATGTTTTGACGCATTCCCGTGACACTAGTTATAGATCCGATGCGTCACTTCAGGTTTACTGTATCCCTCTGACTTTCTTATTGACGATGAAACACAGAAATTCATCGGAATTAAAAACAAAAGGCACAATGCCGACTCAAGTACAAGAAGACTGACTCTTACTACTGTCTTTGTTTTGAAGCATTCCTGTGACACTAGTAATAGTTTCCGATGCTTCACTTCAGGTTCACTGTATCCCTCTGACCTTCTTATTGACGATGAAACACTGAAATTCCATCAGAATTAAACACAAAAGGCACAATGCCGACTTAAGTACAAGAAAACTGACTCTTCTTACTGTCTATGTCTTGAACCACTCCTGTGACACTAGTTATAGATTCCGATGCTTCACTCCAGGTTTACTGTATCCCTCTGACCTTCTTACTGACGATGAAACACAGAAATTGCATCGGAATTAAATAGAAAAGGCACAACGCCGACTTAAGTGCAAGAAAACTTACTCTTCTTACTGTCTGTGATTTCAACATTTCCTGTGAGACCAGTTTTAGTTTGCGATGCTTCACTATATGTTTACTGTATCCCTTGGACCTTCTTATTGACGATGAAACACAGAAATTGCATCGGAATCAAATAGAAAAGGCAAAATGCGGACTTAAGTACAGGAAAAGTGACTCTTCTTACTGTGTATGTTTTCAACCATTCCTGTGACACTAGTTATAGATTCCGATGCTTCACTTCAGGTATACTGTATCTCTCTGACCTTCTTATTGACGTTGAAACACAGAAATTGCATCGAAATTAAGTACAAATGTCACAATGCCGAATCAAGTACAAGAAGGCTGGCTCATCTTACTGTCTATGGTTTCAATCTTTCCTGTGAGACCGGTTTTAGATTCCAATGCTTCACTTCAGGTTTACTGTATCCCTTGGATCTTCTTATTGACGATGAAACACAGAAATTGCATGGGAAATAAATAGAAAAGGCAAAACGCCGCCTTAAGTACAAGAAAACTGACTCTTCTTACTGACTATGATTTCAACATTTCCCGTGAGACCAGTTTTAGTTTCCGATGCTTCACTATAAGTTTACTGTATCCCTTGGACCTTCTTATTGATGATGAAACACAGAAAGTGCATCGGAATTAAATACAAAAGCCCAATGCCGACTTAAGTACAAGAGAACTGACTCTTCTTACTGTCTATGTTTTGAACCATTCCTGTAACATTAGTTCTAGATTCCGATGCTTCACTTCAGGTTTACTGTATCCCACTGACATTCTTATTGACGATGAAACACAGAAATTGCATCGGAAATAAATACAAAAGGGCCAATGCCATCTCAAGTACAAGAAGACTGGCTCTTCTTACTGTCTATGTTTTGAACCATTCCAGTGACACTAGTTATAGATTCCGATGCTTCACTTCAGGTTTACTGTATCCCTCTGACCTTGTTATTGACGATGAAACACAGAAATTGCATCGGAATTGAATATAAAAGGCACAATGCCTATTAAGTTCATGAAAACTGATTCTTCTTACTATCCATGTTTTGAACCATTCCTGTGACACTAGTTATAGATTCCGAAGCTTCACTTCAGGTTCACTGTATACCTCCTTCTTATTGACGATGAAACACTGAAATTCCATCGGAATTAAATACAAGAGGCACAATGCCGGCTTAAGTACAAGAAAACTGACTCTTCTTACTGCCTATATTTGAACCATTCCTGTGACACTAGTTATAGATTCCGATGCTTCACTTCAGGATTGCTGTATCCCTCTGACCTTCTTATTGACGATGAAACACAGAAATTGCATCGGAATTAAATACAAAAGGCACAACGCCGCCTTAAGTACAAGAAAACTGACTCTTCTTACTGTCTATGATTTCAACATTTCCCGTGAGACCAGTTTTAGTTTCCGATGCTTCACTATATGTTTACTGTAGCCCTTGGACCTTCTTATTGACGATGTAACACAGAAATTGCAGCGGAATTAAATACAAAAGGCAAAAAGCAGACTTATGTACAAGACAACTGATTCTTCTTACTGTCTTTGCTTTGAACCATTCCTGTGACCCTAGGTATACATTTCGATGCTTCACTTCAGGTTAACTGTATCCCTCTGACCTTCTTATTGACGATGAAACACAGAAATTGCATCGGAATTAAATACAAAAGGCACAATGCCGACTTAAGTAAAAGAAGACAACCTCTTCTTACTGTCTATATTTTGAACCAATCCTGTAACACTAGTTATAGATTCCGATGCTTCACTTCGGGTTTACTGTATCACTCTGACCTTCTTATTGACGATGAAACACGAAAATTGCATGGGAATTAAATACAAAAGGCACAATGCCGACTTAAGTACAAGAAAGCTGACTCCTCTTATTGTCTATGCTTTGAACCATTCCTGTAACACTAGTTATAGATTCCGATGCTTCACTTCAGGTTTTCTGTATGCCTCTGACCTTCTTAGTGACGATGAAACAGAGAATTTGCTTCGGAATTAAATACAAAAGGCACAATACCGACTTAAGTACAAGAAAACTGACTCTGCTTATTGTCTATGTATTGAAACATTTCTGTGACACTAGTTATAGATTCCGGTGCTTCACTGCAGGTTCACTGTATCCCTGTGACCTTCTTATTGACGATGAAACACTGAAATTCCATCGGAATTAAATACAAAAGGCACAATGCCGACTTAAGTACAAGAAAACTGACTCTTCTTACTGTATATGTTGTGAACCACTCCTGTGACACTAGTTATAGATTCCGATGCTTCACTTCAGGTTTACTGTATGCCTCTGACCTGCATAGTGACGATGAAACACAGAATTTGCATTGGAATTAAATACAAAACTCACAATGCCGACTTAAGTACAAGAAAACTGACTCTTCTTACTGTCTATGTTTTGAACCATTCATGTGACACTAGTTATAGATTCCGATGCTTCACTTCAGGTTTACTGTATCCCTCTGACTTCTTATTGACGATGAAACGCAGAAATTTGAATTGGAATTAAATACAAAAGGCACAATGCCGACTTAAGTACAAGAAAACTGACTCTTCTTACTGTCTATGTTTTGAACCATTCCTGTGACACTAGTTATAGATTCCGATGCTTCAATCAGAATTACTGTATGCCTCTGACCTTCTTATTGACTATGAAACACTGAAATTGCATCGGAATTAAATACAAAAGGCACAATGCCGAATTAAGTACAAGAAAACTGACTCTTCTTACTGTCTATGTTTTGAACCATTCCTGTGACACTAGTTATAGATTCCGATACTGCACTTATGGTTTACTGTATCCCACTGACCTTGTTATTGACGATGAAACACAGAAATTGAATAGGAATTAAATGCAAAATGCACAATGCTGTACTTAAGTACAAGAAAACTGACTCTTCTCACTGTCTATGTTTTGAACCATTCATGTGACACTAGTTATAGATTCCGATGCTTCACTTCAGGTTCACTGTATCCCTCTGACATTCTTATTGATGATGAAACACTGAAATTGCATCGGAATTAAATACAAAAGGCACAATGCCGACGTAAGTACCAGAAAACTGACTCTTCTTACTGACTATGCTTTGAACCATTCCTGTGACACTTGTTATAGATTGCGATGCTTCACTTCAGGTTTACTGTATCCCTCTGACCTCTTTATTGACGATGAATCACAGATATTGCATCGGAATTAAATACAAAAGGCACAATGCCGACTTAAGTACAAGAAAACTGACTCTTCTTACTGTCTATGTTTTGAACCATTCATGTGACACTCGTTATAGATTCCGATGCTTTACTTCAGGTTTACTGTATCCCTCCGCCCTTCTCATTGACAATGAAACACAGAAATTGAATCGGAATTAAATACAAAAGGCACAATGCCGACTTAAGTACAAGAAAACTGACTCTTCTTACTGTCTATGATTTGAACCATTCCTGTGACACTAGTTATCGATTCCGATGCTTCACTTCAGGTTTACTGTATCGCTCTGACCCTCTTATTGACGATGAAACACAGAAATTGCATCGGAATTAAATACAGAAGGCACAATGCCGAATTAAGTACAAGAAAACTGACTCTTCTTACTGTCTATGTTTTGAACTATTCCTGTGACACTAGTTATAGATTCCGATGCTTCACTTCAGGTTAACTGTATCCCTCTGACCTTCTTATTGACGATGAAACAAAGAAATTGCTTCGGAATTAATAACAAAATGCACAATGCCGACTTAAGTACAAAATAACTGACTCTTCTTACCGTCTATGATTTGAACCATTTCGGTGACACTACTTACAGATTCCGATGCTTCACTTCAGGTTTACTGTATCCCTCCGCCCTTCTCATTGACGATGAAACACAGAAATTGAATCGGAATTAAATACAAAAGGCACAATGCCGACTTAAGTACAAGAAATCTGACTCTTCTTACTGTCTATGTTTTGAACCAATCCTGTGACACTAGTTATCGATTCCGATGCTTCTCTTCAGGTTTACTGTATCGCTCTGACCTTCTTATTGACGATGAAACACTGAAATTGCATCGGAATTAAATACAAAAGGCACAATGCCGACTTAAGTACAAGAAAACTGACTCTTCTTACTGTCTATGTTTTGAACCATTCCTGTGACACTAGTTATAGATTCGGATGCTTCAATCAGAATTACTGTATGCCTCTGACCTTCTTATTGACTATGAAACACTGAACTTGCATCGGAATTAAATACAAAAGGCATAATGCCGACTTAAGTACAAGAAAACTGACTCTTCTTATTCTCTATGTTTTGAACCATTCCTGTGACACTAGTTATAGATTCCGATGCTGCACTTATGGTTTACTGTATCCCACTGACCTTGTTAGTGACGATGAAACACAGAAATGGTATCGGAATTAAATGCAAAATGCACAATGCTGTACTAAAGTACAAGAAAACTGACTCTTCTCACTGTCTATGTTTTGAACCATTCATGTGACACTAGTTATAGATTCCGATGCTTCACTTCAGGTTCACTGTATCCCTCTGACCTTCTTATTGATGATGCAACACTTAAATTGCATCGGAAATAAATACAAAAGGCACAAAGCCGACTTAAGTACCAGAAAACTGACTCTTCTTACTGTCTATGCTTTGAACCATTCCTGTGACACTTGTTATAGATTGCGATGCTTCACTTCAGGTTTACTGTATCCATCTGACCTCTTTATTGACGATGAAACACAGATATTGCATCGGAATTAAATACAAAAGGCACAATGCCGACTTAAGTACAAGAAAACTGACTCTTCTTACTGTCTATGTTTTGAACCATTCATGCGACACTCGTTATAGATTCCGATGCTTTACTTCAGGTTTACTGTATCCCTCTGACCTTCTTATTGACAATTAAACACAGAAATTGCTCGGAATTAATAACAAAATGCACAATGCCGACTTAAGTACAAGATAACTGACTCTTCTTATCGTCTATGATTTGAACCATTCCGGTGACACTACTTATAGATTCCGATGCTTCACTTCAGGTTTACTGTATCCCTCTGCCCTTCTCATTGACGATGAAACACAGAAATTGCATCGGAATTAAATACAAAAGGCACAATGCCGACTTAAGTACAAGAAATCTGACTCTTCTTACTGTCTATGATTTGAACCATTCCTGTGACACTAGTTATCGATTCCGATGCTTCACTTCAGGTTTACTGTATCGCTCTGACCGTCTTATTGACGATGAAACACAGAAATTGCATCGGAATTAAATACAAAAGGCACAATGCCGAATTAAGTACAAGAAAACTGACTCTTCTTACTGTCTATGTTTTGAACTATTCCTGTGACACTAGTTATAGATTCCGATGCTTCACTTCAGGTTAACTGTATCCCTCTGACCTTCTTATTGACGATGAAACACAGAAATTGCATCGGAATTAAATATAAAAGGCACAATGCCAACTTAAGTACAAGAAGACTGACTCTTCTTACTGTCTATGTTTTGAACACATCCTGTGACACTAGTTATAGATTCCGATGCTTCACTTCGGTTTTACTATATCCCACTGACCTTCTTATTTACGATGAAACACAAAAATTGCATCGGAATTAAATACAAAAGGCACAATGCCGACTTAAGTACAAGAAAACTGACTCTTCTTACTGTCTACGTTTTGACCCATACTCGTGACACTAGTTATAGATTCCGATGCTTCACTTCAGGTTTACTGTATCCCTCTGACCTTCTTATTGACGTTGAAACAATGAAATTGCATCGGAATTAAATAGAAAAGGCACAATGCCGACTTAAGTACAAGAAAACTGTCTCTTCTTACTGTCTACGTTTTGACCCATACTCGTGACACTAGTTATAGAATCCGATGATTCACTTCAGGTTTACTGTATCCCTCTGACCTTCTTATTGACGATGAAACACCGAAATTGCATCGGAATTGAAGACAAATGCACAATGCCGACTTAAGTACAAGAGAACTGACTCTTCTTACTGTCTATGTTTTGAACCATTCCTGTAACATTAGTTATAGATTCCGATGCTTCACTTCAGGTTTACTGTATCCCACTGACATTCTTATTGACGACGAAACACAGAAATTGCATCGGAATTAAATACAAAAGCCACAATGCTAACGCAAGTACAAGAAGACTGGTTCTTCTTACTGTCTATGCTTTGAACCATTCCTGTGACACTAGTTATAGATTCCGATGTTTCACTTCAGGTTTACTGTATCCCTCTGACCTTCTTATTGACGATGAAACACCGAAATTGCATCGGAATTGATTAGAAAAGGCACAATGCCGATTAAGTACATGAAAACCGATTCTTCTTACTATCTATGCTTTGAACCATTCCTGTGACACTAGTTATAGATTCCGATGCTTCACTTCAGGTTTACTCTATCCCTCTGACCTTCATATTGACGATGAAACACAGAAATTGCATCGGAATTAAATAGAAAAGGCACAATGCCAACTTAACTACAAGAAAACTGACTCTTCTTACTGTCTATGTTTTGACCCATACTCGTGACAATAGTTATAGATTCTGATGCTTCACTTCAGGTTTACTGTATCCCTCTGACCTTCTTATTGAAGATGAAACACGGAAATTGCATCGGAATTAAATACAAAAGGCACAATGCCGACTTAAGTACAAGAAAACTGACTCCTCTTATTGTCTAAGTTTGAACCATTCCTGTGACACTAGTTGTAGATTCCGAAGCTGCACTTCAGGTTTATTGTATCCCTCTGACCTTCTAATTGACGATGAAACACAGAAATTGCATCGGAATTAAAATACAAAAGGCATAATGCTGACATAAGTACAAGAAAACTGACTCTTCTTACTGTCTTTGTTCTGAACCATTCCTGTGACACTAGTTATAGGTACCGATGCTTCACTTCAGGAATACTGTATGCCTCTGACCACCTTACTGACGATGAAACACAGAAATTGCATCGGAATTAAATACAAAAGCCACAATGCCGACTTAAGTACAAAAAAACTGACTCTTCTTACTGTCTATGTTTTGAACCATTACTGTGACTCTAAGTATAGATTCCGATGCTTCCCTGCAGGTTCACTGTATCCCTGTGACCTTCTTATTGACGTTGAAACACTGAAATTCCATCGGAATTAAATACAAAAGGCACAATGCCGACTTAAGTACAAGAAAACTGTCTCTTCTTACTGTATATGTTGTGAACCACTCCTGTGACACTAGTTATAGATTCCGATGCTTCACTTCAGGTTTACTGTATGCCTCTGACCTGCTTAGTGACGATGAAACACAGAATTTGCATCGGAATTAAATACAAAACTCACAATGCCGACTTAAGTACAAGAAAACTGACTCTTCTTACTGTCTATGTTTTGAACCATTCCTGTGACACTAGTTATAGATTCCGATGCTTCAATCAGAATTACTGTATGCCTCTGACCTTCTTATAGACTATGAAACACTGAAATTGCATCGGAATTGAATACAAAAGGCACAATGCCGACTTAAGTACAAGAATATTGACTCTTCTTACTGTCTATGTTTTAAACCATTCCTGTGACACTAGTTATAGATTCCGATGCTGCACTTATGGTTTACTGTATCCCACTGACTTTGTTATTGACGATGAAACACAGAAACTGTATCGGAATTAAATGCAAAAGGCACAATGCTGTACTTAAGTACAAGAAAACTGACTCTTCTCACTGTCTATGTTTTGAACCATTCATGTGACACTAGTTATAGATTCCGATGCTGCACTTCAGGTTTACTGTATCCCTCTGACCTTCTAATTGACAATGAAACACAGAAATTGCATCGGAATGAAATACAAAGGCACAATGCCGACTTAAGTACAAGAAAACTGACTCTTCTTACTGTCTATGTTTTGAACCATTCCTGTGACACTAGTTATAGATTCCAATGCTTCACTTCAGGTTTACTGTATCCCTCTGACCCTCTTATTGACTATGAAACACAGAAATTGCATAGGAATTAAATACAAAAGGCACAATGCCGACATAAGTACAAGAAAACTGACTCTTCTTACTGTCTATGTTTTGAACCATTCCTGTGACACTAGTTATAGATTCCGATGCTTCACTTCAGGTTCACTGTATCCCTCTGACCTTCTTATTGATGATGAAACACTGAAATTTCATCGGAATTAAATACAAAAGGCACAATGCCGACTTAAGTGGAAGAAAACTGACTCTTCTTACTGTCTATGCTTTGAACCATTCCTGTGACACTTGTTATGGATTCCGATGCTTCACTTCAAGTTTACTGTATGCCTCTGACCTTCTTATTGACGATGAAACACAGAAATTGCATCGGAATTAAATACAAAAGGCACAATGCCGACTGAAGTACAAGAAAACTGACTCTTCTTACCGTCTATGATTTGAACCATTCCTGTGACACTACTTACAGATTCCGATGCTTCACTTCAGGTTTACTATTTCCCTCTGACCTTCTTATTGATGATGAAACACAGAAAATGCATCGGAATTAAATGGAAAAGGCACAATGCCGACTTAAGTACAAGAAAACTGACTCTTCTGACTGACTATGTTTTTAACCATTCCTGTGTCACTAGTTATAGATTCTGATGCTTCACTTCAGGTTTACTGTATCCCTCTGACCTCCTTATTGACGATGAAACACAGAAATTGCATCGGAATTAAATACAAGAGGCACAATGCAAACTTAAGTACAAGAAAACTGACTTTTCTTACAGTGTATGTTTTGAACCATTCCTGTGACACTACTTATAGATTCCGATGCTGCACTTCAGGTTTACTGTGTCCCTCTGTCCTTCTTATTGATGATGAAACACAGAAATTGCATCGGAATTAAATACAAAAGGCACAATGCCGACTTAAGTACAAGAAAACTGACTCTTCTTACTGTCTATGATTTGAATCATTCCTGTGACACTACTTATAGATTCCGATGCTTCACTTCAGGTTTACTGTGTCCCTCTGTCCTTCTTATTGTCGATGAAACCTAGAAATTGCATCGGAATTAAATACAAAAGGCACAATGCCGACTTAAGTACAAGAAAACTGACTGTTCTTACTGCCAATGATTTGAACCATTCATGTGACACTCGTTATAGATTCCGGTGCCTTACTTCAGGTTTACTGTATCCCTCTGACCTCCGTATTGACGATGAAAAACAGGAATTGCTTCGGAATTGAATACAAAAGGCACAATGCCGACTTAAGTACAAGATTACTGACTCTTCTCACTGTCTGTGGTTTGAACCATTCCTGTTACACTAGTTATAGATTCCGATGCTTCACTTCAGGTTTACTGTATCCCTCGGACCTTCTTATTGACGATGAAACACAGAAATTGCATCGGAATTAAATATAAAATGCACAATGCCGACTTAAGTACAAGAAAACTGACTCTTCTTGCTGTCTATATTTTAAACCGTTCCTGTGACACTAGTTATAGATTCCGATGCTTCACTTCAGGTTTACTGTATCCCTCTGACCATCTTATTGACGATGAAACACAGAAATTGCATCGGAATTAAATACAAAAGGCACAAGAAAGACTTAAGTACAATTAAACTGACTTTTCTTACTATCCATGTTTTGAACCATTCCTGTGACACTAGTTATAGATTCCGATGCTTCACTTCATGTTTACTGTATGCCTCTGACCATCTTAGTGACGATGAAACACAGAATTTGCTTCGGAATTAAATACAAAATGCACAATGCTGACTTAAGTACAAGAAAACTGACTCTTCTTACTGTCTATGTTTTAAACCATTCCTGTGACACTAGTTATAGATGCCGATAATTCACTTCAGGTTTACTGTATGCCTCTGACTTTCTTATTGACTATGAAACACAGAAATTGCATCGGAATTAATTACAAGAGGCACAATGCCGACTTAACTACAAGAAGACTGACTCTTCTTACTGTCTACGTTTTGAACCATTCGTGTGACATTAGTTATAGATTCCGATGCTTCACTTGAGGTTTACTGTATCCCCCTGACCTTCTTATTGACGATGAAATACTGTAATTGCATCGGAATTAAATACCAAAGGCACAATTCAGACTTAAGTACAAGAAAACTGACTCCTCTTACTGTCTATGCTTTGAACCATTCCTGAGACACCAGTTATAGTTTCCGATGCTTCACTTCAGGTTTTCTGTATGCCTCTGACCTTCTTAGTGACGATGAAACACAGAATTTGCTTCGGAATTAAATACAAAAGGCACAATACCGACTTAAGTACAAGAAAACTGACTCTGCTTATTGTCTATGTATTGAACCATTTCTGTGACACTAGTTATAGATTCCGATGCTTCACTTCAGGTTTACTGTATCCCTCTGACCTTCTTATTGACGATGAAACACAGAAATTGCATTGGAATTAAAACAAAAGGTACAATGCCGACTTAAGTACAAGAAAACTGACTCTTCTTACTGTCTATGATTTGAACCAACCATGTGACACTCGTTATAGATTCCGATGCTTCACTTCTGGTTTACTGTTTCCCTCTGACCTTCTTATTGACGATGAAACACAGAAATTCCATTGGAATTAAATACAAAAGGCACAATGCTGACTTAAGTACAAGAAAACTGACTCTTCTTACTGTCTATGTTTTGAACCATTCCTGTGACACTAGTTATAAATTCCGATGCTTCACTTCAGGTTTACTGTATCCCTCTGACCTTCTTTTTGACGATGAAACACAGAAATTGCATCGGAATTAAATACAAAAGGCACAATGCCGACTTAAGTACAAGAAAACTGACTCTTCTTACTGTCTATGCTTTGAACCATTCCTGTGACACTAGTTATAGATTCAGAAGCTTCACTTCAGGTTTGCTGTATCCCTCTGACCTTCTTATTGACGATGAAACACAGAAATTGCATCGGATTTAAATACAAAAGGCACAATGCCGACTTAAGTACAAGAAAACTGACTCTTTTTACTGTCTATGTTTGAACCATTCCTGTGACACTAGTTATAGATTTCGGTGCTTCACTTCAGGTTCACTGTATCCCTCTGACCTTCTTATTGACGATGAAACACCGAAATTGCATCGGAATTAAATTCAAAAGGCACAATGCCGACTTAAGTACAAGAAAACTGACTCTTCTTACTGTCTAT
This sequence comes from Schistocerca piceifrons, assembly GCF_021461385.2. Taxonomy (NCBI): domain Eukaryota; kingdom Metazoa; phylum Arthropoda; class Insecta; order Orthoptera; family Acrididae; genus Schistocerca; species Schistocerca piceifrons. The sequence goes on along the minus strand of NW_025728325.1, from coordinate 77,741 downwards.
GTTTTGAACCATTCCTGTGACACTACTTACAGATTCCGATGCTTCACTTCAGGTTTACTATTTCCCTCTGACCTTCTTATTGATGATGAAACACAGAAAATGCATCGGAATTAAATGGAAAAGGCACAATGCCGACTTAAGTACAAGAAAACTGACTCTTCTGACTGACTATGTTTTTAACCATTCCTGTGTCACTAGTTATAGATTCTGATGCTTCACTTCAGGTTTACTGTATCCCTCTGACCTCCTTATTGACGATGAAACACAGAAATTGCATCGGAATTAAATACAAGAGGCACAATGCAAACTTAAGTACAAGAAAACTGACTTTTCTTACAGTGTATGTTTTGAACCATTCCTGTGACACTACTTATAGATTCCGATGCTTCACTTCAGGTTTACTGTGTCCCTCTGTCCTTCTTATTGACGATGAAACACAGAAATTGCATCGGAATTAAATACAAAAGGCACAATGCCGACTTAAGTACAAGAAAACTGACTCTTCTTACTGTCTATGATTTGAATCATTCCTGTGACACTACTTATAGATTGCGATGCTTCACTTCAGGTTTACTGTGTCCCTCTGTCCTTCTTATTGTCGATGAAACACAGAAATTGCATCGGAATTAAATACAAAAGGCACAATGCCGACTTAAGTACAAGAAAACTGACTGTTCTTACTGCCTATGATTTGAACCATTCATGTGACACTCGTTATAGATTCCGGTGCCTTACTTCAGGTTTACTGTATCCCTCTGACCTCCGTATTGACGATGAAACACAGAAATTGCTTCGGAATTGAATACAAAAGGCACAATGCCGACTTAAGTACAAGATTACTGACTCTTCTCACTGTCTGTGGTTTGAACCATTCCTGTTACACTAGTTATAGATTCTGATGCTTCACTTCAGGTTTACTGTATCCCTCGGACCTTCTTATTGACGATGAAACACAGAAATTGCATCGGAATTAAATACAAAAGGCACAAGAAAGACTTAAGTACAAGGAAACTGACTTTTCTTACTATCCATGTTTTGAACCATTCCTGTGACACTAGTTATAGATTCCGATGCTTCACTTCATGTTTACTGTATGCCTCTGACCATCTTAGTGACGATGAAACACAGAATTTGCTTCGGAATTAAATACAAAAGGCACAATGCTGACTTAAGTACAAGAAAACTGACTCTTCTTACTGTCTATGTTTTAAACCATTCCTGTGACACTAGTTATAGATGCCGATAATTCACTTCAGGTTTACTGTATGCCTCTGACTTTCTTATTGACTATGAAACACAGAAATTGCATCGGAATTAATTACAAGAGGCACAATGCCGACTTAACTACAAGAAGACTGACTCTTCTTACTGTCTACGTTTTGAACCATTCGTGTGACATTAGTTATAGATTCCGATGCTTCACTTGAGGTTTACTGTATCCCTCTGACCTTCTTATTGACGATGAAACACTGTAATTGCATCGGAATTAAATACCAAAGGCACAATGCAGACTTAAGTACAAGAAAACTGACTCCTCTTACTGTCTATGCTTTGAACCATTCCTGAGACAGCAGTTATAGTTTCCGATGCTTCACTTCAGGTTTTCTGTATGCCTCTGACCTTCTTAGTGACGATGAAACACAGAATTTGCTTCGGAATTAAATACAAAAGGCACAATACCGACTTAAGTACAAGAAAACTGACTCTGCTTATTGTCTATGTATTGAACCATTTCTGTGACACTAGTTATAGATTCCGATGCTTTACTTCAGGTTTACTGTATCCCTCTGACCTTCTTATTGACGATGAAACACAGAAATTGCATTGGAATTAAAACAAAAGGTACAATGCCGACTTAAGTACAAGAAAACTGACTCTTCTTACTGTCTATGATTTGAACCAACCATGTGACACTCGTTATAGATTCCGATGCTTCACTTCTGGTTTACTGTTTCCCTCTGACCTCCTTATTGACGATGAAACACAGAAATTCCATTGGAATTAAATACAAAAGGCACAATGCTGACTTAAGTACAAGAAAACTGACTCTTCTTACTGTCTATGTTTTGAACCATTCCTGTGACACTAGTTATAGATTCCGATGCTTCACTTCAGGTTTACTGTATCCCTCTGACCTTCTTTTTGACGACGAAACACAGAAATTGCATCGGAATTAAATACAAAAGGCACAATGCCGACTTAAGTACAAGAAAACTGACTCTTCTTACTGTCTATGCTTTGAACCATTCCTGTGACACTAGTTATAGATTCAGATGCTTCACTTCAGGTTTGCTGTATCCCTCTGACCTTCTTATTGACGATGAAACACAGAAATTGCATCGGATTTAAATACAAAAGGCACAATGCCGACTTAAGTACAAGAAAACTGACTCTTTTTACTGTCTATGTTTGAACCATTCCTGTGACACTAGTTATAGATTTCGGTGCTTCACTTCAGGTTCACTGTATCCCTCTGACCTTCTTATTGACGATGAAACACCGAAATTGCATCGGAATTAAATACAAAAGGCACAATGCCGACTTAAGTACAAGAAAACTGACTCTTCTCACTGTCTATGTTTTGAACCATTCCTGTGACACTAGTAATAGATTCCGATGCTTCACTTCAGGTTTAATGTATGCCTCTGACTTTTTTATTGACTGTGAAACACTGAAATTGCATCGGAATTAAATACAAAAGGCACAATGCCGACTTAAGTACAAGAAAACTGACTCTTGTTACTGTCTATGCTTTGAACCAATCCTGTGACACTAGTTATAGATTCCGATGCTTCACTTCAGGTTTACTGTGTCCCTCTGTCCTTCTTATTGACGATGAAACACAGAAATTGCATCGGAATTAAATACAAAAGGCACAATGCGGACTTAAGTACAAGAAAACTAACTGTTCTTACTGTCTATGATTGAACCATTCCTGTGACACTAGTTATAGATTCCGATGCTTCACTTCAGGTTTACTGTTTCCCTCTGACCTTCTTATTGACGATGAAACACAGAAATTGCATCGGAATTAAAACAAAAGGTACAATGCCGACTTAAGTACAAGAAGACTGACTCTTCTTACTGTCTATGATTTGAACCATTCATGTGACACTCGTTATAGATTCCGGTGCCTTACTTCAGGTTTACTGTATCCCTCTGACCTCCGTATTGACGATGAAACACAGAAATTGCTTCGGAATTGAATACAAAATGCACAATGCCAACTTAAGTACAAGATTACTGACTCTTCTCACTGTCTGTGGTTTGAACCATTCCTGTTACACTAGTTATAGATTCCGATGCTTCACTTAAGTTTTACTGTATCCCTAGGAACTTCTTATTGACGATGAAACACAGAAATTGCATCGGAATTAAATACAAGAGGCACAATGCCGACTTAACTACAAAAAGACTGACTCTTCTTACTGTCTATGTTTTGAACCATTCCTATGACACTACTTATAGATTCCGATGCTTCACTTCAGGTTTACTGTGTCCCTCTGTCCTTCTTACTGACGATGAAACACAGAAATTGCATCGGAATTAAATACAAAAGGCACAATGCGGACTTAAGTACAAGAAAACTGACTGTTCTTACTGTCTATGATTGAACCATTCCTGTGACACTAGTTATAGATTCCCATGCTTCATTTCAGGTTTACTGTATCCCTCTGACCTTCTTATTGACGATGAAACACAGAAATTGCATCGGAATTAAAACAAAAGGTACAATGCCGACTTAAGTACAAGAAAACTGACTCTTCTTACTGTCTATGATTTGAACCATTCATGTGACACTCGTTATAGATTCCGGTGCCTTACTTCAGGTTTACTGTATCCCTCTGACCTCCGTATTGACGATGAAACACAGAAATTGCTTCGGAATTGAATACAAAAGGCACAATGCCAACTTAAGTACAAGATTACTGACTCTTCTCACTGTCTGTGGTTTGAACCATTCCTGTTACACTAGTTATAGATTCCGATGCTTCACTTCAGGTTTACTGTATCCCTCGGACCTTCTTATTGACGATGAAACACAGAAATTGCATCGGAATTAAATATAAAATGCACAATGCCGACTTAAGTACAAGAAAACTGACTCTTCTTGCTGTCTATATTTTGAACCGTCCCTGTGACACTAGTTACAGATTCCGATGCTTCACTTCAGGTTTACTGTATCCCTCTGACCTTCTTATTGACGATGAAACACAGAAATTGCATGGGAATTAAATACAAAAGGCACAAGAAGGACTTAAGTACAAGGAAACTGACTTTTCTTACTATCCATGTTTTGATCCATTCCTGTGACACTAGTTATAGATTCCGATGCTTCACTTGAGGTTTACTGTATCCCTCTGACCTTCTTATTGACGATGAAACACAGAAATTGCATCGGAATTAAATACAAAAGGCACAATGCAGACTTAAGTACAAGAAAACTGACTCCTCTTATTGTCTATGCTTTGAACCATTCCAGTGACACCAGTTTTAGATTCCGATATTTCACTTCAGGTTTTCTGTATGCCTCTGACCTTCTTAGTGACGATGAAACAGAGAATTTTCTTCGGAATTAAATACAAAAGGCACAATACCGACTTAAGTACAAGAAAACTGACTCTGCTTGTTGTCTATGTATTGAAACTTTTCTGTGACACTAGTTATAGATTCCGATTCTTCACTTCAGTTTTACGGTATCCCTCTGACCTTCGTAGTGACGATGAAACACAGAAATTGCATTGGAATTAAATACAAAAAGCACAATGCTGACTTAAGTACAAGAAAACTGACTCCTCTCAGTGTCTATGTTTTGATCCATTCATGTGACACTAGTTATGGATTCCGATGCTTCACTTCAGGTTTACTGTATCCCTCTGACCCTCTTATTGACTATGAAACACAGAAATTGCATAGGAATTAAATACAAAAGGCACAATGCCGACATAAGTACAAGAAAACTGACTCTTCTTACTGTCTATGTTTTGAACCATTCCTGTGACACTAGTTATAGATTCCGATGCTTCACCTCAGGTTCACTGTATCCCTCTGACCTTCTTATTGATGATGAAACACTGAAATTGCATCGGAATTAAATACAAAAGGCACAATGCCGACTTAAGTGGAAGAAAACTGACTCTTCTTACTGTCTATGCTTTGAACCATCCCTGTGACACTTGTTATAGATTCCGATGCTTCACTTCAAGTTTACTGTATGCCTCTGACCTTCTTATTGACGATGAAACACAGAAATTGCATCGGAATTAAATACAAAAGGCACAATGCCGACTTAAGCACAAGAAAACTGACTCTTCTTACCGTCTATGATTTGAACCATTCCTGTGACACTACTTACAGATTCCGATGCTTCACTTCAGGTTTACTATTTCCCTCTGACCTTCTTATTGATGATGAAACACAGAAAATGGATCGGAATTAAATGGAAAAGGCACAATGCCGACTTAAGTACAAGAAAACTGACTCTTCTGACTGACTATGTTTTTAACCATTCCTGTGTCACTAGTTATAGATTCTGATGCTTCACTTCAGGTTTACTGTATCCCTCTGACCTCCTTATTGACGATGAAACACAGAAATTGCATCGGAATTAAATACAAGAGGCACAATGCAAACTTAAGTGCAAGAAAACTGACTTTTCTTACAGTGTATGTTTTGAACCATTCCTGTGACTCTACTTATAGATTCCGGTGCCTTACTTCAGGTTTACTGTATCCCTCTGACCTCCGTATTGACGATGAAACACAGAAATTGCTTCGGAATTGAATACAAAAGGCACAATGCCGACTTAAGTACAAGAAAACTGACTCTTCTTGCTGTCTGTATTTTAAACCGTTCCTGTGACACTAGTTATAGATTCCGATGCTTCACTTCATGTTTACTGTATGCCTCTGACCATCTTAGTGACGATGAAACACAGAATTTGCTTCGGAATTAAGTACAAAAGGCACAATGCTGACTTAAGTACAAGAAAACTGACTCTTCTTACTCTCTATGTTTTAAACCATTCCTGTGACACTAGTTATAGATGCCGATAATTCACTTCAGGTTTACTGTATGCCTCTGACTTTCTTATTGACTATGAAACACAGAAATTGCATCGGAATTAATTACAAGAGGCACAATGCCGACTTAACTACAAGAAGACTGACTCTTCTTACTGTCTACGTTTTGAACCATTCGTGTGACATTAGTTATAGATTCCGATGCTTCACTTGAGGTTTACTGTATCCCTCTGACCTTCTTATTGACGATGAAACACTGTAATTGCATCGGAATTAAATACCAAAGGCACAATGCAGACTTAAGTACAAGAAAACTGACTCCTCTTACTGTCTATGCTTTGAACCATTCCTGAGACACCAGTTATAGTTTCCGATGCTTCACTTCAGGTTTTGTGTATGCCTCTGACCTTCTTAGTGACGATGAAACACAGAATTTGCTTCGCAATTAAATACAAAAGGCACAATACCGACTTAAGTACAAGAAAACTGACTCTGCTTATTGTCTATGTATTGAACCATTTCTGTGACACTAGTTATAGATTCCGATGCTTCAGTTCAGGTTTACTGTATCCCTCTGACCTTCTTATTGACGATGAAACACAGAAATTGCATTGGAATTAAAACAAAAGGTACAATGCCGACTTAAGTACAAGAAAACTGACTCTTCTTACTGTCTATGATTTGAACCAACCATGTGACACTCGTTATAGATTCCGATGCTTCACTTCTGGTTTACTGTTTCCCTCTGACCTTCTTATTGACGATGAAACACAGAAATTCCATTGGAATTAAATACAAAAGGCACAATGCTGACTTAAGTACAAGAAAACTGACTCTTCTTACTGTCTATGTTTTGAACCATTCCTGTGACACTAGTTATAGATTCCGATGCTTCACTTCAGGTTTACTGTATCCCTCTGACCTTCTTTTTGACGATGAAACACAGAAATTGCATCGGAATTAAATACAAAAGGCACAATGCCGACTTAAGTACAAGAAAACTGACTCTTCTTACTGTCTATGCTTTGAACCATTCCTGTGACACTAGTTATAGATTCAGATGCTTCACTTCAGGTTTGCTGTATCCCTCTGACCTTCTTATTGACGATGAAACACAGAAATTGCATCGGAATTAAATACAAAAGGCACAATGCCGACTTAAGTACAAGAAAACTGACTCTTCTTACTGTCTATGTTTTGAACCATTCCTGTGACACTAGTAATAGATTCCGATGCTTCACTTCAGGTCTACTGTATGCCTCTGACTCTTTTATTGACTGTGAAACACTGAAATTGCATCGGAATTAAATACAAAAGGCACAATTCCGACTTAACTACAAGAAAACTGACTCTTGTTACTGTCTATGCTTTGAACCATTCCTGTGACACTAGTTATAGATTCCGATGCTTCACTTCAGGTTTACTGTGTCCCTCTGTCCTTCTTATTGACGATGAAACACAGAAATTGCATCGGAATTAAATACAAAAGGCACAATGCGGACTTAAGTACAAGAAAACTAACTGTTCTTACTGTCTATGATTGAACCATTCCTGTGACACTAGTTATAGATTCCGATGCTTCACTTCAGGTTTACTGTTTCCCTCTGACCTTCTTATTGACGATGAAACACAGAAATTGCATCGGAATTAAAACAAAAGGTACAATGCCGACTTAAGTACAAGAAAACTGACTCTTCTTACTGTCTATGATTTGAACCATTCATGTGACACTCGTTATAGATTCCGGTGCCTTACTTCAGGTTTACTGTATCCCTCTGACCTCCGTATTGACGATGAAACACAGAAATTGCTTCGGAATTGAATACAAAATGCACAATGCCAACTTAAGTACAAGATTACTGACTCTTCTCACTGTCTGTGGTTTGAACCATTCCTGTTACACTAGTTATAGATTCCGATGCTTCACTTAAGTTTTACTGTATCCCTCGGAACTTCTTATTGACGATGAAACACAGAAATTGCATCGGAATTAAATATAAAATGCACAATGCCGACTTAAGTACAAGAAAACTGACTCTCCTTGCTGTCTATATTTTGAACCGTCCCTGTGACACTAGTTATGGATTCCGATGCTTCACTTCAGGTTAACTGTATCCCTCTGACCTTCTTATTGACGATGAAACACAGAAATTGCATGGGAATTAAATACAGAAGGCACAAGAAGGACTTAAGTACAAGGAAACTGACTTTTCTTACTATCCATGTTTTGAACCATTCCTTTGCCACTAGTTATAGATTCCGATGCTTCTCTTCATGTTTACTGTATGCCTCTGACCTTCTTAGTGACGATGAAACAGAGAATTTGCTTCGGAATTAAATACAAAAGGCACAATGCCGACTTAAGTGCAAGAAAACTGACTCCTCTTACTGTCTATGTTTTGAACCATTCCTGTGACACTAGTTATAGATACCGATAATTCACTTCAGGTTTACTGTATGCCTCTGGCTTTCTTATTGACTATGAAACACTGAAATTGCATCTGAATTAAATACAAGAGGCACAATGCCGACTTAACTACAAAAAGACTGACTCTTCTTACTGTCTATGTTTTGAACCATTCCTATGACACTACTTATAGATTCCGATGCTTCACTTCAGGTTTACTGTGTCCCTCTGTCCTTCTTACTGACGATGAAACACAGAAATTGCATCGGAATTAAATACAAAAGGCACAATGCGGACTTAAGTACAAGAAAACTGACTGTTCTTACTGTCTATGATTGAACCATTCCTGTGACACTAGTTATAGATTCCCATGCTTCATTTCAGGTTTACTGTATCCCTCTGACCTTCTTATTGACGATGAAACACAGAAATTGCATCGGAATTAAAACAAAAGGTACAATGCCGACTTAAGTACAAGAAAACTGACTCTTCTTACTGTCTATGATTTGAACCATTCATGTGACACTCGTTATGGATTCCGGTGCCTTACTTCAGGTTTACTGTATCCCTCTGACCTCCGTATTGACGATGAAACACAGAAATTGCTTCGGAATTGAATACAAAAGGCACAATGCCAACTTAAGTACAAGATTACTGACTCTTCTCACTGTCTGTTTTTTGAACCATTCCTGTTACACTAGTTATAGATTCCGATGCTTCACTTCAGGTTTACTGTATCCCTCGGACCTTCTTATTGACGATGAAACACAGAAATTGCATCGGAATTAAATATAAAATGCACAATGCCGACTTAAGTACAAGAAAACTGACTCTTCTTGCTGTCTATATTTTGAACCGTCCCTGTGACACTAGTTACAGATACCGATGCTTTACTTCAGGTTTACTGTGTCCCTCTGACCTTCTTATTGACGATGAAACACAGAAATTGCATGGGAATTAAATACAAAAGGCACAAGAAGGACTTAAGTACAAGGAAACTGACTTTTCTTATTATCCATGTTTTGAACCATTCCTGTGACACTAGTTATAGATTCCGATGCATCACTTGAGGTTTACTGTATCCCTCTGACCTTCTTATTGACGATGAAACACAGAAATTGCATCGGAATTAAATACAAAAGGCACAATGCAGACTTAAGTACAAGAAAACTGACTCCTCTTATTGTCTATGCTTTGAACCATTCCTGTGACACCAGTTTTAGATTCCGATGCTTCACTTCAGGTTTTCTGTATGCCTCTGACCTTAGTGACGATGAAACAGAGAATTTGCTTCGGAATTAAATACAAAAGGCACAATACCGACTTAAGTACAACAAAACTGACTCTGCTTATTGTCTATGTATTGAAACATTTCTGTGACACTAGTTATAGATTCCGATGCTTCACTTCAGGTTTACTGTATCCCTCTGACCTTCTTATTGACGATGAAACACAGAAATTGCATGGGAATTAAATACAAAAGGCACAAGAAGGACTTAAGTACAAGGAAACTGACTTCTCTTACTATCCATGTTTTGATCCATTCCTGTGACACTAGTTATAGATTCCGATGCTTCACTTGAGGTTTACTGTGTCTCTCTGACCTTCTTATTGACGATGAAACACAGAAATTGCATCGGAATTAAATACAAAAGGCACAATGCAGACTGAAGTACAAGAAAACTGACTCCTCTTATTGTCTATGCTTTGAACCATTCCTGTGACACCAGTTTTAGATTCCGATATTTCACTTCAGGTTTTCTGTATGCCTCTGACCTTCTTAGTGACGATGAAACAGAGAATTTGCTTCGGAATTAAATACAAAAGGCACAATACCGACTTAAGTACAAGAAAACTGACTCTGCTTGTTGTCTATGTATTGAAACTTTTCTGTGACACTAGTTATAGATTCCGATGCTTCACTTCAGTTTTACGGTATCCCTCTGACCTTCGTAGTGACGATGAAACACAGAAATTGCATTGGAATTAAATACAAAAAGCACAATGCTGACTTAAGTACAAGAAAACTGACACCTCTTACTGTCTATGTTTTGATCCATTCATGTGACACTAGTTATGGATTCCGATGCTTCACTTCAGGTTTACTGTATACCTCTGCCCTTCTTTTTGACGATGAAACACAGAAATTGCATCGGAATTAAATACAAAATGCACAATGCCGACTTAAGTACAAGGAAACTGACTCTTCTTACTGTCTATGGTTCAAATGGCTCTGAGCACTATGGGACTCAACTGCTGTGGTCATAAGTCCCCTAGAACTTAGAACTACTTAAACCTAACTAACCTAAGGACAGCACACAACACCCAGCCATCACGAGGCAGAGAAAATACCTGACCCCGCCGGGAATCGAACCCGGGAACCCGGGCGTGGGAAGCGAGAACGCTACCGCACGACCACGAGATGCGGGCTTACTGTCTATGCTTTGAACCATTCCTGTGACAGCAGTTATAGATTCCAATGCTTCACTTCAGGGTTACTGTATCCCACTGACCTTCTTATTGACGATGAAACACAGAAATTGCATCGGAATTAAATACAAAAGGCACAATGCCGACTTAAGTACAAGAAAACTGACTCTTCTTACTGTCTATGTTTTGAACCATTCCTGTGACACTAGTTATAGATTCCGATGCTTCACTTCAGGTTCACTGTATGCCTCTGACCTTCTTAGTGACGATGAAACACAGAATTTGCTTCGGAATTAAATACAAAAGGCACAATGCCGACTTAAGTACAAGATAACTGACTCTTCTTACTGTCTATGCTTTGAACCATTCCTGTGACACTAGTTATAGATTCCGATGCTTCACTTCTGGTTTACTGTTTCCCTCTGACCTTCTTATTGACGATGAAACACAGAAATTCCATTGGAATTAAATACAAAAGACACAATGCTGACTTAAGTACAAGAAAGCTGACACTTCTTACTGTCTATGTTTAGAACCATTCCTGTGACACTAGTTATAGATTCCGATGCTTCACTTCAGGTTTACTGTATCCCTCTGACCTTCTTATTGACGATGAAACACAGAAATTGCATCGGAATTAAAACAAAAGGTACAATGCCGACTTAAGTACAAGAAAACTGACTCTTCTTACTGTCTATGATTTGAACCATTCATGTGAAACTCGTTAGAGATTCCGGTGCCTTACTTCAGGTTTACTGTATCCCTCAGACCTCCGTATTGACGATGAAACACAGAAAGTGCTTCGGAATTGAATACAAAAGGCACAATGCCGACTTATGTACAAGATTACTGACTCTTCTCACTGTCTGTGGTTTGAACCATTCCTGTTACACTAGTTATAGATTCCGATGCTTCACTTCAGGTTTACTGTATCCCTCTGACCTTTTTACTGACGATGAAACACAGAAATTGCATTGGAATTAAATACAAAAGGCACAATGCTGACTTAAGTACAAGAAAACTGACTCTTCTTACTGTCTATGTTTTGAACCATTCATGTGACACTAGTTATGGATTCCGATGCTTCACTTCAGGTTTACTGTATCCCTCTGACCTTCTTTATGACGATGAAACACAGAAATTGCATCGGAATTAAATACAAAAGGCACAATGCCGACTTAAGTACAAGGAAACTGACTCTTCTTACTGTCTATGTTTTGAACCATTCCTGTGACACTAGTTATAGATTCCGATGCTTCACTTCAGGGTTACTGTATTCCACTGACCTTCTTATTGACGATGAAACACAGAAATTGCATCGGAATTAAATACAAAAGGCACAATGCCGAATTAAGTACAAGAAAACTGACTCTTCTTACTGTCTATGTTTTGAACCATTCCTGTGACACTAGTTATAGATTCCGATGCTTCACTTCAGGTTCACTGTATGCCTCTGACCTTCTTAGTGACGATGAAACACAGAATTTGCTTCGGAATTAAATACAAAAGGCACAATGCCGACTTAAGTACAAGATAACTGACTCTTCTTACTGTCTATGTTTTGAACCATTCCTGTGACACTAGTTATAGATTCCGATGCTTCACTTCTGGTTTACTGTTTCCCTCCGACCATCTTATTGACGATGAAACACAGAAATTCCATTGGAATTAAATACAAAAGGCACAATGCTGACTTATGTACAAGAAAACTGACTTTTCTTACTGTCTATCTTTTGAACCATTCCTGTGACACTAGTTCTAGATTCCGATGCTTCACTTCAGGTTTACTGTATCCCTCTGACCTTCTTTTTACGATGAAACAAAGAAATTGCATCGGAATTAAATACAAAAGGCACAATGGCGACTTAAGTACAAGAAAAATGACTCTTCTTACATTCTGTGTTTGAACCATTGCTGCGACACTAGTTATAGATTCCGATGCTTCACTTCAGGTTTGCTGTATCCCTCTGACCTTCTTATTGACGATGAAACATAGAAATTGCATCGGATTTAAATACAAAAGGCACAATGCCGACTTAAGTACAAGAAAACTGACTCTTCTTACTGTCTATGTTTGAACCATTCCTGTGACACTAGTTATAGATTCCGGTGCTTCACTTCAGGTTCACTGTATCCCTCTGACCTTCTTATTGACGATGAAACACCGAAATTGCATCGGAATTAAATACAAAAGGCACAATGCCGACTTAAGTACAAGAAAACTGACTCTTCTTACTGTCTATGATTTGAACCATTCCTGTGACGCTAGTTATAGATGCTGATAATTCACTTCAGGTTTACTGTATGCCTCTGACTTTCTTATTGACTATGAAACACTGAAATTGCATCGGAATTAAATACAAGAACCACAATGCCGACTTAACTACAAGAAGACTGACTCTTCTTACTGTCTACGTTTTGAACCATTCCTGTGACACTAGTTATAGATTCCGATGCTTCACTTGAGGTTTGCTTTATCCCTCTGACCTTCTTATTGACGATGAAACACAGAAATTGCATCGGAATTAAATACAAAAGGCACAATGCAGACTTAAGTAGAAAAAAACTGACTCCTCTTACTGTCTATGTTTTGAACCATTCCTGTGAGACCAGTTATAGATTCCGATGCTTCACTTCAGGTTTTCTGTATGCCTCTGACCTTCTTAGTGACGATTAAACACAGAATTTGCTTCGGAATTAAATACAAAAGGCACAATACCGACTTAAGTACAAGAAAACTGACTCTGCTTATTGTCTATGTATTGAACCATTTCTGTGACACTAGTTATAGATTCCGATGCTTCACTTCAGGTTTACTGTATCCCTCTGACCTTCTTATTGACGATGAAACACAGAAATTGCATTGGAATTAAATACAAAAGGCACAATGCTGACTTAAGTACAAGAAAACTGACTCTTCTTACTGTCTATGTTTTGAACCATTCATGTGACACTAGTTATGGATTCCGATGCTTCACTTCAGGTTTACTGTATCACTCTGACCTTCTTTTTGACGATGAAACACAGAAATTGCATCGGAATTAAATACAAAAGACACAATGCCGACTCAAGTACAAGGAAACTGACTCTTCTTACTGTCTATGTTTTGAACCATTCCTGTGACACTAGTTATAGATTCCGATGCTTCACTTCAGGGTTAATGTATCCCACTGACCTTCTTATTGACGATGAAACACAGAAATTGCATCGCAATTAAATACAGAAGGCACAATGCCGACTTAAGTACAAGAAAACTGACTCTTCTTACTGTCTATGTTTTGAACCATTCCTGGGACACTAGTTATAAATTTCCGATGCTTCACTTCAGGTTCACTGTATGCCTCTGACCTTCTTACTGACGATGAAACACAGAATTTGCTTCGGAATTAAATACAAAAGGCACAATGCCGACTTAAGTACAAGATAACTGACTCTTCTTACTGTCTATGTTTTGAACCATTCCTGTGACACTAGTTATAGATTCGGATGCTTCACTTCAGGTTCACTGTATCCCTCTGACCTTCTTAGTGACGATGAAACACAGAAATTGCTTCGGAATTGAATACAAAAGGCACAATGCAAACTTAAGTACAAGATTACTGACTCTTCTCACTGTCTTTGGTTTGAACCATTCCTGTTACACTAGTTATAGGTTCCGATGCTTCACTTCAGGTTTACTGTATCCCTCGGACCTTCTTATTGACGATGAAACACAGAAATTGCATCGGAATTAAATATAAAATGCACAATGCCGACTTAAGTACAAGAAAACTGACTCTTCTTGCTGTCTATAATTTGAACCGTTCCTGTGACACTAGTTATAGATTCCGATGCTTCACTTCAGGTTTACTGTATCCCTCTGACCTTCTTATTGACGATGAAACACAGAAATTGCATCGGAATTAAATACAAAAGGCACAAGAAAGACTTAAGTACAAGGAAACTGACTTTTCTTACTATCCGTGTTTTGAACCATTCCTGTGACACTAGTTATAGATTCCAATGCTTCACTTCATGTTTACTGTATGCCTCTGACCATCTTAGTGACGATAAAACACAGAATTTGCTTCGGAATTAAATACAAAAGGCACAATGCTGACTTAAGTGCAAGAAAACTGACTCTTCTTACTGTCTATGTTTTGAACCATTCCTGTGACACTAGTTATAGATGCCGATAATTCACTTCAGGTTTACTCTATGCCTCTGACTTTCTTATTGACTATGAAACACTGAAATTGCATCGGAATTAATTACAAGAGGCACAATGCCGACTTAACTACAAGAAGACTGACTCTTCTTACTGTCTACGTTTTGAACCATTCGTGTGACACTAGTTATAGATTCCGATGCTTCACTTGAGGTTTACTGTATCCCTCTGACCTTCTTATTGACGATGAAACACTGCAATTGCATCGGAATTAAATACCAAAGGCACAATGCAGACTTAAGTACAAGAAAACTGACTCCTCTTACTGTCTATGCTTTGAACCATTCCTGATACACCAGTTATAGATTCCGATGCTTCACGTCAGGTTTTCTGTATGCCTCTGACCTTCTTAGTGATGATGAAACACAGAATTTGCTTCGGAATAAATACAAAAGGCACAATACCGACTTAAGTACAAGAAAACTGACTCTGCTTATTGTCTATGTATTGAACCATTTCTGTGACACTAGTTATAGATTCCGATGCTTCACTTCAGGTTTACTGTATCCCTCTGACCTTCTTATTGACGATTAAACACAGAAATTGCATGGGAATTAAATACAGAAGGCACAAGAAGGACTTAAGTACAAGGAAACTGACTTTTCTTACTATCCATGTTTTGAACCATTCCTTTGACACTAGTTATAGATTCCGATGCTTCACTTCAGGTTTACTGTATCCCTCTGACCTTCTTATTGACGATGAAACACAGAAATTGCATTGGAATTAAATAAAAAATGCACAATGCTGACTTAAGTACAAGAAAACTGACTCTTCTTACTGTCTATGTTTTGAACCATTCATGTGACACTAGTTATGGATTCCGATGCTTCACTTCAGATTTCTGTATCCCTCTGACCTTCTTTTTGACGATGAAACACAGAAATTGCATCGGAATTAAATACAAAAGGCACAATGCCGACTTAAGTACAAGGAAACTGACTCTTCTTACTGTCTATATTATGAACCATTCCTGTGACACTAGTTATAGATTCCGATGCTTCACTTCAGTGTTATTGTATCCCACTGACCTTCTTATTGACGATGAAACACAGAATTTGCTTCGGAATTGAATACAAAAGGCACAATGCCAACTTAAGTACAAGATTACTGACTCTTCTCACTGTCTGTGGTTTGAACCATTCCTGTTACACTAGTTATAGATTCCGATGCTTCACTTCAGGTTTACTGTATCCCTCGGACCTTCTTATTGATGATGAAACACAGAAATTGCATCGGAATTAAATATAAAATGCACAATGCCGACTTAAGTACAAGGAAACCTACTCTTCTTGCTGTCTATATTTTGAACCGTCCCTGTGACACTAGTTATAGTTCCGATGCTTCACTTCAGGTTTACTGTATCCCTCTGACCTTCTTATTGACGATTAAACACAGAAATTGCATGGGAATTAAATACAGAAGGCACAAGAAGGACTTAAGTACAAGGAAACTGACTTTTCTTACTATCCATGTTTTGAACCATTCCTTTGACACTAGTTATAGATTCCGATGCTTCACTTCATGTTTACTGTATGCCTCTGACCTTCTTAGTGACGATGAAACACAGAATTTGCTTCGGAATGAAATACAAAAGGCACAATACCGACTTAAGTGCTAGAAAACTGACTCTTCTTACTGTCTATGTTTTGAACCATTCCTGTGACACTAGTTATAGATGCCGATAATTCACTTCAGGTTTACTGTATGCCTCTGGCTTTCTTATTGACTATGAAACACTGAAATTGCATCGGAATTAAATACAAGAGGCACAATGCCGACTTAACTACAAAAAGACTGACTCTTCTTTCTGTCTATGTTTTGAACCATTCCTATGACACTACTTATAGATTCCGATGCTTCACTTCAGGTTTACTGTGTCCCTCTGTCCTTCTTATTGACGATGAAACACAGAAATTGCATCGGAATTAAATACAAAAGGCACAATGCGGACTTATGTACAAGAAAACTGACTGTTCTTACTGTCTATGATTGAACCATTCCTGTGACACTAGTTATAGATTCCCATGCTTCATTTCAGGTTTACTGTATCCCTCTGACCTCCGTATTGACGATGAAACACAGAAATTGCTTCGGAATTGAATACAAAAAGCACAATGCCAACTTAAGTACAAGATTACTGACTCTTCTCACTGTCTGTGGTTTGAACCATTCCTGTTACACTAGTTACAGATTCCGATGCTTCACTTCAGGTTTACTGTATCCCTCGGATCTTCTTATTGACGATGAAACACAGAAATTGCATCGGAATTAAATATAAAATGCACAATGCCGACTTAAGTACAAGAAAACTGACTCTTCTTGCTGTCTATATTTTGAACCGTCCCTGTGACACTAGTTACAGATACCGATGCTTTACTTCAGGTTTACTGTGTCCCTCTGACCTTCTTATTGACGATGAAACACAGAAATTGCATGGGAATTAAATACAAAAGGCACAAGAAGGACTTAAGTACAAGGAAACTGACTTTTCTTACTATCCATGTTTTGAACCATTCCTGTGACACTAGTTATAGATTCCGATGCTTCACTTGAGGTTTACTGTATCCCTCTGACCTTCTTATTGACGATGAAACACAGAAATTGCATCGGAATTAAATACAAAAGGCACAATGCAGACTTAAGTACAAGAAAACTGACTCCTCTTATTGTCTATGCTTTGAACCATTCCTGTGACACCAGTTTTAGATTCCGATGCTTCACTTCAGGTTTTCTGTATGCCTCTGACCTTCTTAGTGACGATGAAACAGAGAATTTGCTTCGGAATTAAATACAAAAGGCACAATACCGACTTAAGTACAAGAAAACTGACTCTGCTTATTGTCTATGTATTGAAACATTTCTGTGACACTAGTTATAGATTCCGATGCTTCACTTCAGGTTTACGGTATCCCTCTGACCTTCTTAGTGACGATGAAACACAGAAATTGCATTGGAATTAAATACAAAAGGCACAATGCTGACTTAAGTACAAGAAAACTGACTCCTCTTACTGTCTATGTTTTGATCCATTCATGTGACACTAGTTATGGATTCCGATGCTTCACTTCAGGTTTACTGTATACCTCTGACCTTCTTTTTGACGATGAAACACAGAAATTGCATCGGAAATAAATACAAAAGGCACAATGCCGACTTATGTACAAGGAAACTGACTCTTCTTACTGTCTATGGTTCAAATGGCTCTGAGCACTATGGGACACAACCGCTGTGGTCATAAGTCCCCTAGAACTTAGAACTACTTAAACCTAACTAACCTAAGGACAGCACACAACACCCAGCCATCACGAGGCAGAGAAAATCCCTGACCCCGCCGCGAATCGAACCCGGGAACCCGGGCGTGAAAGCGAGAACGCTACCGCACGACCACGAGATGCGGGCTTACTGTCTATGTTTTGAACCATTCCTGTGACACTAGTTATAGATTCCAATGCTTCACTTCAGGGTTACTGTATCCCACTGACCTTCTTATTGACGATGAAACACAGAAATTGCATCGGAATTAAATACAAAAGGCACAATGCCGACTTAAGTACAAGAAAACTGACTCTTCTTACTGTCTAGGTTTTGAACCATTCCTGTGACACTAGTAACAGATTCCGATGCTTCACTTCAGGTTTACTGTATGCCTCTGACTTTTTTATTGACTGTGAAACACTGAAATTGCATCGGAATTAAATACAAAAGGCACAATGCCGACTTAAGTACAAGAAAACTGACTCTTGTTACTGTCTATGTTTTGAACCATTCCTGTGACACTAGTTATAGATTCCGATGCTTCACTTCAGGTTTACTGTGTCCCTCTGTCCTTCTTATTGACGATGAAACCCAGAAATTGCATCGGAATTAAATACAAAAGGCACAATGCGGACTTAAGTACAAGAAAACTGACTGTTCTTACTGTCTATGATTGAACCATTCCTGTGACACTAGTTATAGATTCCGATGCTTCACTTCAGGTTTACTGTTTCCCTCTGACATTCTTATTGACGATGAAACACAGAAATTGCATCGGAATTAAAACAAAAGGTACAATGCCGACTTAAGTACAAGAAAACTGACTCTTCTTACTGTCTATGATTTGAACCATTCATGTGACACTCGTTATAGATTCCGGTGCCTTACTTCAGGTTTACTGTATCCCTCTGACCTAAGTATTGACGATGAAACACAGAAATTGCTTCGGAACTGAATACAAAAGGCACAATGCCAACTTAAGTACAAGATTACTGACTCTTCTCACTGTCTGTGGTTTGAACCATTCCTGTTACACTAGTTATAGATTCCGATGCTTCACTTCAGGTTTACTGTATCCCTCGGACCTTCTTATTGACGATGAAACACAGAAATTGCATCGGAATTAAATATAAAATGCACAATGCCGACTTAAGTACAAGAAAACTGACTCTTCTTGCTGTCTATATTTTGAACCGTCCCTGTGACACTAGTTATAGATTCCGATGCTTCACTTCAGGTTTACTGTATCCCTCTGACCTTCTTATTGACGATGAAACACAGAAATTGCATGGGAATTAAATACAGAAGGCACAAGAAGGACTTAAGTACAAGGAAACTGACTTTTCTTACTATCCATGTTTTGAACCATTCCTTTGACACTAGTTATAGATTCCGATGCTTCACTTCATGTCTACTGTATGCCTCTGACCTTCTTAGTGACGTTGAAACACAGAATTTGCTTCGGAATTAAATACAAAAGGCACAATGCCGACTTAAGTGCTAGAAAACTGACTCTTCTTACTGTCTATGTTTTGAACCATTCCTGTGACACTAGTTATAGATGCCGATAATTCACTTCAGGTTTACTGTATGCCTCTGGCTTTCTTATTGACTATGAAACACTGAAATTGCATCGGAATTAAATACAAGAGGCACAATGCCGACTTAACTACAAAAAGACTGACTCTTCTTACTGTCTATGTTTTGAACCATTCCTATGACACTACTTATAGATTCCGATGCTTCACTTCAGGTTTACTGTGTCCCTCTGTCCTTCTTATTGACGATGAAACACAGAAATTGCATCGAAATTAAATACAAAAGGCACAATGCGGACTTAAGTACAAGAAAACTGACTGTTCTTACTGTCTATGATTGAACCATTCCTGTGACACTAGTTATAGATTCCCATGCTTCATTTCAGGTTTACTGTATCCCTCTGACCTTCTTATTGACGATGAAACACAGAAATTGCATCGGAATTAAAACAAAAGGTACAATGCCGACTTAAGCACAAGAAAACTGACTCTTCTTACTGTCTATGATTTGAACCATTCATGTGACACTCGTTATAGATTCCGGTGCCTTACTTCAGGTTTACTGTATCCCTCTGACCTCCGTATTGACGATGAAACACAGAAATTGCTTCGGAATTGAATACAAAAGGCACAATGCCAACTTAAGTACAAGATTACTGACTCTTCTCACTGTCTGTGGTTTGAACCATTCCTGTTACACTAGTTATAGATTCCGATGCTTCACTTCAGGTTTACTGTATCCCTCGGACCTTCTTATTGATGATGAAACACAGAAATTGCATCGGAATTAAATATAAAATGCACAATGCCGACTTAAGTACAAGAAAACCGACTCTTCTTGCTGTCTATATTTTGAACCGTCCCTGTGACACTAGTTATAGATTCCGATGCTTCACTTCAGGTTTACTGTATCCCTCTGACCTTCTTATTGACGATGAAACACAGAAATTGCATGGGAATTAAATACAGAAGGCACAAGAAGGACTTAAGTACAAGGAAACTGACTTTTCTTACTATCCATGTTTTGAACCATTCCTTTGACACTAGTTATAGATTCCGATGCTTCACTTCATGTTTACTGTATGCCTCTGACCTTCTTAGTGACGATGAAACACAGAATTTGCTTCGGAATGAAATACAAAAGGCACAATGCCGACTTAAGTGCTAGAAAACTGACTCTTCTTACTGTCTATGTTTTGAACCATTCCTGTGACACTAGTTATAGATGCCGATAATTCACTTCAGGTTTACTGTATGCCTCTGGCTTTCTTATTGACTATGAAACACTGAAATTGCATCGGAATTAAATACAAGAGGCACAATGCCGACTTAACTACAAAAAGACTGACTCTTCTTTCTGTCTATGTTTTGAACCATTCCTATGACACTACTTATAGATTCCGATGCTTCACTTCAGGTTTACTGTGTCCCTCTGTCCTTCTTATTGACGATGAAACACAGAAATTGCATCGGAAGTAAATACAAAAGGCACAATGCGGACTTAAGTACAAGAAAACTGACTGTTCTTACTGTCTATGATTGAACAATTCCTGTGACACTAGTTATAGATTCCCATGCTTCATTTCAGGTTTACTGTATCCCTCTGACCTCCGTATTGACGATGAAACACAGAAATTGCTTCGGAATTGAATACAAAAAGCACAATGCCAACTTAAGTACAAGATTACTGACTCTTCTCACTGTCTGTGGTTTGAACCATTCCTGTTACACTAGTTATAGATTCCGATGCTTCACTTCAGGTTTACTCTATCCCTCGGACCTTCTTATTGACGATGAAACACAGAAATTGCATCGGAATTAAATTTAAAATGCACAATGCCGACTTAAGTACAAGAAAACTGACTCTTCTTGCTGTCTATATTTTGAACCGTCCCTGTGACACTAGTTACAGATACCGATGCTTTACTTCAGGTTTACTGTGTCCCTCTGACCTTCTTATTGACGATGAAACACAGAAATTGCATGGGAATTAAATACAAAAGGCACAAGAAGGACTTAAGTACAAGGAAACTGACTTTTCTTACTATCCATGTTTTGAACCATTCCTGTGACACTAGTTATAGATTCCGATGCTTCACTTGAGGTTTACTGTATCCCTCTGACCTTCTTATTGACGATGAAACACAGAAATTGCATCGGAATTAAATACAAAAGGCACAATGCAGACTTAAGTACAAGAAAACTGACTCCTCTTATTGTCTATGCTTTGAACCATTCCTGTGACACCAGTTTTAGATTCCGATGCTTCACTTCAGGTTTTCTGTATGCCTCTGACCTTCTTAGTGACGATGAAACAGAGAATTTGCTTCGGAATTAAATACAAAAGGCACAATACCGACTTAAGTACAAGAAAACTGACTCTGCTTATTGTCTATGTATTGAAACATTTCTGTGACACTAGTTATAGATTCCGATGCTTCACTTCAGGTTTACGGTATCCCTCTGACCTTCTTAGTGACGATGAAACACAGAAATTGCATTGGAATTAAATACAAAAAGCACAATGCTGACTTAAGTACAAGAAAACTGACTCCTCTTACTGTCTATGTTTTGATCCATTCATGTGACACTAGTTATGGATTCCGATGCTTCACTTCAGGTTTACTGTATACCTCTGACCTTCTTTTTGACGATGAAACACAGAAATTGCATCGGAAATAAATACAAAAGGCACAATGCCGACTTAAGTACAAGGAAACTGACTCTTCTTACTGTCTATGGTTCAAATGGCTCTGAGCACTATGGGACACAACTGCTGTGGTCATAAGTCCCCTAGAACTTAGAACTACTTAAACCTAACTAACCTAAGGACAGCACACAACACCCAGCCATCACGAGGCAGAGAAAATCCCTGACCCCGCCGCGAATCGAACCCGGGAACCCGGGCGTGGGAAGCGAGAACGCTACCGCACGACCACGAGATGCGGGCTTACTGTCTATGTTTTGAACCATTCCTGTGACACTAGTTATAGATTCCGATGCTTCACTTCAGGTTTACTGTGTCCCTCTGTCCTTCTTATTGACGATGAAACCCAGAAATTGCATCGGAATTAAATACAAAAGGCACAATGCGGACTTAAGTACAAGAAAACTGACTGTTCTTACTGTCTATGATTGAACCATTCCTGTGACACTAGTTATAGATTCCGATGCTTCACTTCAGGTTTACTGTTTCCCTCTGACATTCTTATTGACGATGAAACACAGAAATTGCATCGGAATTAAAACAAAAGGTACAATGCCGACTTAAGTACAAGAAAACTGACTCTTCTTACTGTCTATGATTTGAACCATTCATGTGACACTCGTTATAGATTCCGGTGCCTTACTTCAGGTTTACTGTATCCCTCTGACCTAAGTATTGACGATGAAACACAGAAATTGCTTCGGAACTGAATACAAAAGGCACAATGCCAACTTAAGTACAAGATTACTGACTCTTCTCACTGTCTGTGGTTTGAACCATTCCTGTTACACTAGTTATAGATTCCGATGCTTCACTTCAGGTTTCCTGTATCCCTCGGACCTTCTTATTGACGATGAAACACAGAAATTGCATCGGAATTAAATATAAAATGCACAATGCCGACTTAAGTACAAGAAAACTGACTCTTCTTGCTGTCTATATTTTGAACCGTCCCTGTGACACTAGTTATAGATTCCGATGCTTCACTTCAGGTTTACTGTATCCCTCTGACCTTCTTATTGACGATGAAACACAGAAATTGCATGGGAATTAAATACAGAAGGCACAAGAAGGACTTAAGTACAAGGAAACTGACTTTTCTTACTATCCATGTTTTGAACCATTCCTTTGACACTAGTTATAGATTCCGATGCTTCACTTCATGTTTACTGTATGCCTCTGACCTTCTTAGTGACGTTGAAACACAGAATTTGCTTCGGAATTAAATACAAAAGGCACAATGCCGACTTAAGTGCTAGAAAACTGACTCTTCTTACTGTCTATGTTTTGAACCATTCCTGTGACACTAGTTATAGATGCCGATAATTCACTTCAGGTTTACTGTATGCCTCTGGCTTTCTTATTGACTATGAAACACTGAAATTGCATCGGAATTAAATACAAGAGGCACAATGCCGACTTAACTAGAAAAAGACTGACTCTTCTTACTGTCTATGTTTTGAACCATTCCTATGACACTACTTATAGATTCCGATGCTTCACTTCAGGTTTACTGTGTCCCTCTGTCCTTCTTATTGACGATGAAACACAGAAATTGCATCGGAATTAAATACAAAAGGTACAATGCCGACTTAAGCACAAGAAAACTGACTCTTCTTACTGTCTATGATTTGAACCATTCATGTGACACTCGTTATAGATTCCGGTGCCTTACTTCAGGTTTACTGTATCCCTCTGACCTCCGTATTGACGATGAAACACAGAAATTGCTTCGGAATTGAATACAAAAGGCACAATGCCAACTTAAGTACAAGATTACTGACTCTTCTCACTGTCTGTGGTTTGAACCATTCCTGTTACACTAGTTATAGATTCCGATGCTTCACTTCAGGTTTACTGTATCCCTCGGACCTTCTTATTGACGATGAAACACAGAAATTGCATCGGAATTAAATATAAAATGCACAATGCCGACTTAAGTACAAGAAAACTGACTCTTCTTGCTGTCTATATTTTGAACCGTCCCTGTGACACTAGTTACAGATACCGATGCTTCACTTCAGGTTTACTGTGTCCCTCTGACCTTCTTATTGACGATGAAACACAGAAATTGCATCGGAATTAAATACAAAAGGCACAAGAAGGACTTAAGTACAAGGAAACTGACTTTTCTTACTATCCATGTTTTGAACCATTCCTGTGACACTAGTTATAGATTCCGATGCTTCACCTGAGGTTTACTGTATCCCTCTGACCTTCTTATTGACGATGAAACACAGAAATTGCATCGGAATTAAATACAAAAGGCACAATGCAGACTTAAGTACAAGAAAACTGACTCCTCTTATTGTCTATGCTTTGAACCATTCCTGTGACACCAGTTTTAGATTCCGATGCTTCACTTCAGGTTTTCTGTATGCCTCTGACCCTCTTAGTGACGATTAAACAGAGAATTTGCTTCGGAATTAAATACAAAATGCACAATACCGACTTAAGTACAAGAAAACTGACTCTGCTTATTGTCTATGTATTGAAACATTTCTGTGACACTAGTTATAGATTCCGATGCTTCACTTCAGGTTTACGGTATCCCTCTGACCTTCTTAGTGACGATGAAACACAGAAATTGCATTGGAATTAAATACAAAAGGCACAATGCTGACTTAAGTACAAGAAAACTGACTCCTCTTACTGTCTATGTTTTGATCCATTCATGTGACACTAGTTATGGATTCCGATGCTTCACTTCAGGTTTACTGTATACCTCTGACCTTCTTTTTGACGATGAAACACAGAAATTGCATCGGAATTAAATACAAAAGGCACAATGCTGACTTAAGTACAAGGAAACTGACTCTTCTTACTGTCTTTGGTTCAAATGGCTCTGAGCACTATGGGACACAACTGCTGTGGTCATAAGTCCCCTAGAACTTAGAACTACTTAAACCTAACTAACCTAAGGACAGCACACAACACCCAGCCATCACGAGGCAGAGAAAATCCCTGACCCCGCCGCGAATCGAACCCGGGAACCCGGGCGTGGGAAGCGAGAACGCTACCGCACGACCACGAGATGCGGGCTTACTGTCTATGTTTTGAACCATTCCTGTGACACTAGTTATAGATTCCAATGCTTCACTTCAGGGTTACTGTATCCCACTGACCTTCTTATTGACGATGAAACACAGAAATTGCATCGGAATTAAATACAAAAGCACAATGCCGACTTAAGTACAAGAAAACTGACTCTTCTTACTGTCTATGTTTTGAACCATTCCTGTGACACTAGTTATAGATTCCGATGCTTCACTTCAGGTTCACTGTATGCCTCTGACCTTCTTAGTGACGATGAAACACAGAACTTGCTTCGGAATTAAATACAAAAGGCACAATGCCGACTTAAGTACAAGATAACTGACTCTTCTTACTGTCTATGTTTTGAACCATTCCTGTGACACTACTTATAGATTCCGATGCTTCACTTCTGGTTTACTGTTTCCCTCTGACCTTCTTATTGACGATGAAACACAGAAATTCCATTGGAATTAAATACAAAAGGCACAATGCTGACTTAAGTACTAGAAAGCTGACTCTTCTTTATGTCTATGTTTTTGAACCATTCCTGTGACACTAGTTATAGATTCCGATGCTTCACTTCATGTTTACTGTATCCCTCTGACCTTCTTATTGACGATGAAACACAGAAATTGCATCGGAATTAAAACAAAAGGTACAATGCCGACTTAAGTACAAGAAAACTTACTCTTCTTACTGTCTATAATTTGAACCATTCATGTGAAACTCGTTATAGATTCCGGTGCCTTACTTCAGGTTTACTGTATCCCTCTGACCTCCGTATTGACGATGAAACACAGAAATTGCTTCGGAATTAAATACAAAATGCACAATGCCGACTTAAGTAGAAGATAACTGACTCTTCTTACTGTCTATGTTTTGAACCATTCCTGTGACACTAGTTATAGATTCCGATGCTTCACTTCAGGTTCACTGTATGCCTCTGACCTTCTTAGTGACGATGAAACACAGAATTTGCTTCGGAATTAAATACAAAAGGCACAATGCCGACTTAAGTACAAGATAACTGACTCTTCTTACTGTCTATGTTTTGAACCATTCCTGTGACAGTAGTTATAGATTCCGATGCTTCACTTCTGGTTTACTGTTTCCCTCCGACCTTCTTATTGACGATGAAACACAGAAATTCCATTGGAATTAAATACAAAAGGCACAATGCTGACTTATGTACAAGAAAACTGACTTTTCTTACTGTCTATGTTTTGAACCATTCCTGTGACACTAGTTCTAGATTCCGATGCTTCACTTCAGGTTTACTGTATCCCTCTGACCTTCTTTTTACGATGAAACGCAGAAATTGCATCGGAATTAAATACAAAAGGCACAATGCCGACTTAAGTACAAGAAAACTGACTCCTCTTACATTCTATGTTTGAACCATTGCTGCGACACTAGTTATAGATTCCGATGCTTCACTTCAGGTTTGCTGTATCTCTCTGACCTTCTTATTGACGATGAAACACAGAAATTGCATCGGATTTAAATACAAAAGGCACAATGCCGACTTAAGTACAAGAAAACTGACTCTGCTTACTGTCTATGTTTGAACCATTCCTGTGACACTAGTTATAGATTCCGGTGCTTCACTTCAGGTTCACTGTATCCCTCGGACCTTCTTATTGACGATGAAACACCGAAATTGCATCGGAATTAAATACAAAAGGCACAATGCCGACTTAAGTACAAGAAAACTGACTCTTCTTACTGTCTATGATTTGAACCATTCCTGTGACACTAGTTATAGATGCTGATAATTCACTTCAGGTTTACTGTATGCCTCGGACTTTCTTATTGACTATGAAACACTGAAATTGCATCGGAATTAAATACAAGAACCACAATGCCGACTTAACTACAAGAAGACTGACTCTTCTTACTGTCTACGTTTTGAACCATTCCTGTGACACTAGTTATAGATTCCGATGCTTCACTTGAGGTTTGCTTTATCCCTCTGACCTTCTTATTGACGATGAAACACAGAAATTGCATCGGAATTAAATACAAAATGCACAATGCCGACTTAAGTAGAAGAAAACTGACTCCTCTTACTGTCTATGCTTTGAACCATTCCTGTGAGACCAGTTATAGATTCCGATGCTTCACTTCAGGTTTTCTGTATGCCTCTGACCTTCTTAGTGACGATGAAACACAGAATTTGCTTCGGAATTAAATACAAAAGGCACAATACCGACTTAAGTACAAGAAAACTGACTCTGCTTATTGTCTATGTATTGAACCA
Organism: Schistocerca piceifrons; assembly: GCF_021461385.2. Lineage (NCBI taxonomy): Eukaryota > Metazoa > Arthropoda > Insecta > Orthoptera > Acrididae > Schistocerca > Schistocerca piceifrons. Next base: position 49,875 of record NW_025728325.1, on the reverse strand, counting down.
TTTCTGTGACACTAGTTATAGATTCCGATGCTTCACTTCAGGTTTACTGTATCCCTCTGACCTTCTTATTGACGATGAAACACAGAAATTGCATTGGAATTAAATACAAAAGGCACAATGCTGACTTAAGTACAAGAAAACTGACTCTTCTTACTGTCTATGTTTTGAACCATTCATGTGACACTAGTTATGGATTCCGATGCTTCACTTCAGGTTTACTGTATCACTCTGACCTTCTTTTTGACGATGAAACACAGAAATTGCATCGGAATTAAATACAAAAGGCACAATGCCGACTTAAGTACAAGGAAACTGACTCTTCTTACTGTCTATGTTTTGAACCATTACTGTGACACTAGTTATAGATTCCGATGCTTCACTTCAGGGTTACTGTATCCCACTGACCTTCTTATTGACGATGAAACACAGAAATTGCATCGCAATTAAATACAGAAGGCACAATGCCGAGTTAAGTACAAGAAAACTGACTCTTCTTACTGTCTATGTTTTGAACCATTCCTGTGACACTAGTTATAGATTCCGATGCTTCAATCAGAATTACTGTATGCCTCTGACCTTCTTATAGACTATGAAACACTGAAATTGCATCGGAATTGAATACAAAAGGCACAATGCCGACTTAAGTACAAGAATATTGACTCTTCTTACTGTCTATGTTTTAAACCATTCCTGTGACACTAGTTATAGATTCCGATGCTGCACTTATGGTTTACTGTATCCCACTGACTTTGTTATTGACGATGAAACACAGAAATTGTATCGGAATTAAATGCAAAAGGCACAATGCTGTACTTAAGTACAAGAAAACTGACTCTTCTCACTGTCTATGTTTTGAACCATTCATGTGACACTAGTTATAGATTCCGATGCTTCACTTCAGGTTTACTGTATCCCTCTGACCTTCTAATTGACAATGAAACACAGAAATTGCATCGGAATTAAATACAAGAGGCACAATGCAAACTTAAGTACAAGAAAACTGACTTTTCTTACAGTGTATGTTTTGAACCATTCCTGTGACACTACTTATAGATTCCGATGCTTCACTTCAGGTTTACTGAATCCCTCTGACCTTCCGATTGACGATGAAACACAGAAATTGCATCGGAATTAAATACAAAAGGCACAATGCCGACTTAAGTACAATAAAACTGACTCTTCTTACTGCCTATGTTTTGAACCATTCCTGTGTCACTAGTTATAGATTCTGATGCTTCACTTCAGGTTTACTGTATCCCTCTGACCTCCTTATTGACGATGAAACACAGAAATTGCATCGGAATTAAATACAAGAGGCACAATGCAAACTTAAGTACAAGAAAACTGACTTTTCTTACAGTGTATGTTTTGAACCATTCCTGTGACACTACTTATAGATTTCGATGTTTCACTTCAGGTTTACTGTGTCCCTCTGTCCTTCTTATTGACGATGAAACACAGAAATTGCATCGGAATTAAATACAAAAGGCACAATGCCGACTTAAGTACAAGAAAACTGACTCTTCTTATTGTCTATGATTTGAATCATTCCTGTGACACTACTTATAGATTCCGATGCTTCACTTCAGGTTTACTGTGTCCCTCTGTCCTTCATATTGTCGATGAAACACAGAAATTGCATCGGAATTAAATACAAAAGGCACAATGCCGACTTAAGTACAAGAAAACTGACTGTTCTTACTGCCTATGATTTGAACCATTCCTGTGACACTAGTTATAGATTCCGATGCTTCACTTCCGGTTTACTGTCTCCCTCTGACCTTCTTATTAACGATGAAACACAGAAATTGCATCGGAATTAAAACAAAAGGTACAATGCCGACTTAAGTACAAGAAAACTGACTCTTCTTACTGTCTATGATTTGAACCATTCATGTGACACTCGTTATAGATTCCGGTGCCTCACTTCAGGTTTACTGTATCCCTCTGACCTCGGTATTGACGATGAAACACAGAAATTGCTTCGGAATTGAATACAAAAGGCACAATGCCGACTTAAGTACAAGATTACTGACTCTTCTCACTGTCTGTGGTTTGAACCATTCCTGTTACACTAGTTATAGATTCCGATGCTTCACTTCAGGTTTACTGTATCCCTCGGACCTTCTTATTGACGATGAAACACAGAAATTGCATCGGAATTAAATATAAAATGCACAATGCCGACTTAAGTACAAGAAAACTGACTCTTCTTGCTGTCTATATTTTGAACCGTTCCTGTGACACTAGTTATAGATTCCGATGCTTCACTTCAGGTTTACTGTACCCTCTGACCTTCTTATTGACGATGAAACACAGAGATTGCATCGGAATTAAATACAAAAGGCACAAGAAAGACTTAAGTACAAGGAAACTGACTTTTCTTACTATCCATGTTTTGAAACATTCCTGTGACACTAGTTATAGATTCCGATGCTTCACTTCATGTTTACTGTATGCCTCTGACCATCTTAGTGACGATGAAACACAGAATTTGCTTCGGAATTAAATACAAAAGGCACAATGCTGACTTAAGTACAAGAAAACTGACTCTTCTTACTGTCTATGTTTTGAACCATTCCTGTGACACTAGTTATAGATGCCGATAATTCACTTCAGGTTTATTGTATGCCTCTGACTTTCTTATTGACTATGAAACACTGAAATTGCATCGGAATTAATTACAAGAGGCACAATGCCGACTTAACTACAAGAAGACTGACTCTTCTTACTGTCTACGTTTTGAACCATTCGTGTTACACTAGTTATAGATTCCGATGCTTCACTTGAGGTTTACTGTATCCCTCTGACCTTCTTATTGACGATGAAACACTGTAATTGCATCGGAATTAAATACCAAAGGCACAATGCAGACTTAAGTACAAGAAAACTTACTCCTCTTACTGTCTATGCTTTGAACCATTCCTGAGACTCCAGTTATAGATTCCGATGCTTCACTTCAGGTTTTCCGTATGCCTCTGACCTTCTTAGTGACGATGAAACACAGAATTTGCTTCGGAATTAAATACAAAAGGCACAATACCGACTTAAGTACAAGAAAACTGACTCTGCTTATTGTCTATGTATTGAACCATTTCTGTGACACTAGTTATAGATTCCGATGCTTCACTTCAGGTTTACTGTATCCCTCTGACCTTCTTATTGACGATGAAACACAGAAATTGCATTGGAATTAAATACAAAATGCACAATGCTGACTTAAGTACAAGAAAACTGACTCTTCTTACTGTCAATGTTTTGAACCATTCATGTGACACTAGTTATGGATTCCGATGCTTCACTTCAGGTTTACTGTATCCCTCTGACCTTCTTTTTGACGATGAAACACAGAAATTGCATCGGAATTAAATACAAAAGGCACAATGCCGACTTAAGTACAAGGAAACTGACTCTTCTTACTGTCTATATTTTGAACCATTCCTGTGACACTAGTTATAGATTACGATGCTTCACTTCAGTGTTATTGTATCCCACTGACCTTCTTATAGACGGTGAAACACAGAAATTGCATCGGAAATAAATACAAAAGGCACAATGCCGACTTAAGTACAAGAAAACTGACTCTTCATACTGTCTATGTTTTGAACCATTCCTGTGACACTAGTTATAGATTCCGATGCTTCACTTCAGGTTCACTGTATGCCTCTGACCTTCTTAGTGACGATGAAACACAGAATTTGCTTCGGAATTAAATACAAAAGGCACAATGCCGACTTAAGTACAAGATAACTGACTCTTCTTACTGTCTATGTTTTGAACCATTCCTGTGACACTAGTTATAGATTCCGATGCTTCACTTCTGGTTTACTGTTTCCCTCTGACCTTTTTATTGACGATGAAACACAGAAATTCCTTTGGAATTAAATACAAAAGGCACAATGCTGACTCAAGTACAAGAAAACTGACTCTTCTTACTGTCTATGTTTTGAACCATTCCTGTGACACTAGTTTTAGATTACGATGCTTCACTTCAGGTTTACTGTATCCCTCTGACCTTCTTTTTGACTGTGAAACACAGAAATTGCATCGGAATTAAATACAAAAGGCACAATGCCGACTTAAGTACAAGAAAACTGACTCTTCTTACTGTCTATGCTTTGAACCATTCCTGTGACACTAGTTATAGATTCAGATGCTTCACTTCAGGTTTGCTGTATCCCTCTGACCTTCTTATTGACAATGAAACACAGAAATTGCATCGGATTTAAATACAAAAGGCACAATGCCGACTTAAGTACAAGAAAACTGACTCTTCTTACTGTCTATGTTTGAACCATTCCTGTGACACTAGTTATAGATTTCGGTGCTTCACTTCAGGATCACTGTATCCCTCTGACCTTCTTATTGACGATGAAACACCGAAATTGCATCGGAATTAAATACAAAAGGCACAATGCCGACTTAAGTACAAGGAAACTGACTCTTCTTACTGTCTATGTTTTGAACCATTCCTGTGACACTAGTAATAGATTCCGATGCTTCACTTCAGGTTTACTGTATGCCTCTGACTTTTTTATTGACTGTGAAACACTGAAATTGCATCGGAATTAAATACAAAAGGCACAATGCCGACTTAAGTACAAGAAAACTGACTCTTGTTACTGTCTATGTTTTGAACCATTCCTGTGACACTAGTTATAGATTCCGATGCTTCACTTCAGGTTTACTGTGTCCCTCTGTCCTTCTTATTGACGATGAAACACAGAAATTGCATCGGAATTAAATACAAAAGGCACAATGCGGACTTAAGTACAAGAAAACTGACTGTTCTTACTGTCTATGATTGAACCATTCCTGTGACACTAGTTATAGATTCCGATGCTTCACTTCAGGTTTACTGTATCCCTCTGACCTTCTTATTGACGATGAAACACAGAAATTGCATCGGAATTAAAACAAAAGGTACAATGCCGACTTAAGTACAAGAAAACTGACTCTTCTTACTGTCTATGATTTGAACCATTCATGTGACACTCGTTATAGATTCCGGTGCCTTACTTCATTTTTACTGTATCCCTCTGACCTAAGTATTGACGATGAAACACAGAAATTGCTTCGGAATTGAATACAAAAGGCACAATGCCAACTGAAGTACAAGATTACTGAGTCTTATCACTGTCTGTGGTTTGAACCATTCCTCTTACACTAGTTATAGATTCCGATGCTTCACTTCAGGTTTACTGTATCCCTCGGACCTTCTTATTGACGATGAAACACAGAAATTGCATCGGAATTAAATATAAAATGCACAATGCCGACTTAAGTACAAGAAAACTGACTCTTCTTGCTGTCTATATTTTGAACCGTCCCTGTGACACTAGTTATAGATTCCGATGCTTCACTTCAGGTTTACTGTATCCCTCTGACCTTCTTAGTGACGATGAAACACAGAAATTGCATGGGAATTAAATACAGAAGGCACAAGAAGAACTTAAGTACAAGGAAACTGACTTTTCTTACTATCCATGTTTTGAACCATTCCTTTGACACTAGTTATAGATTCCGATGCTTCACTTCATGTTTACTGTATGCCTCTGACCTTCTTAGTGACGATGAAACACAGAATTTGCTTCGGAATTAAATACAAAAGGCACAATGCCGACTTAAGTGCAAGAAAACTGACTCTTCTTACTGTCTATGTTTTGAACCATTCCTGTGACACTAGTTATAGATGCCGATAATTCACTTCAGGTTTACTGTATGCCTCTGGCTTTCTTATTGACTATGAAACACTGAAATTGCATCGGAATTAAATACAAGAGGCACAATGCCGACTTAACTACAAAAAGACTGACTCTTCTTACTGTCTACGTTTTGAACCATTCCTATGACACTACTTATAGATTCCGATGCTTCACTTCAGGTTTACTGTGTCCCGCTGTCCTTCTTATTGACGATGAAACACAGAAATTGCATCGGAATTAAATACAAAAGGCACAATGCGGACTTAAGTACAAGAAAACTGACTGTTCTTACTGTCTATGATTGAACCATTCCTGTGACACTAGTTATACATTCCCATGCTTCATTTCAGGTTTACTGTATCCCTCTGACCTTCTTATTGACGATGAAACACAGAAATTGCATCGGAATTAAAACAAAAGGTACAATGGCGACTTAAGTACAAGAAAACTGACTCTTCTTACTGTCTATGATTTTAACCATTCATGTGACACTCGTTATAGATTCCGGTGCCTTACTTCAGGTTTACTGTATCCCTCTGACCTTCTTATTGACGATGAAACACAGAAATTGCATCGGAATTAAATATAAAATGCACAATGCCGACTTAAGTACAAGAAAACTGACTCTTCTTGCTGTCTATATTTTGAACCGTCCCTGTGACACAAGTTACAGATTCCGATGCTTCACTTCACGTTTACTGTATCCCTCTGACCTTCTGATTGACGATGAAACACAGAAATTGCATGGGAATTAAATACAAAAGGCACAAGAAGGACTTAAGTACAAGGAAACTGACTTTTCTTACTATCCATGTTTTGAACCATTCCTGTGACACTAGTTATAGATTCCGATGCTTCACTTCAGGTTTACTGTGTCCCTCTGTCCTTCTTAATGACGATGAAACACAGAAATTGCATCGGAATTAAATATAAATGGCACAATGCCGACTTAAGTACAAGAAAACTGACTCTTCTTACTGTCTATGACTTGAACTATTCCTGTTACACTAGTTATAGATTCCGATGCTTCACTTCAGGTTTGTTGTATCCCTCTGACCTTCGTATTGACGATGAAACACAGAAATTGCATCGGAATTAAAACAAAAGGTTCAATGCCGACTTAAGTACAAGAAAACTGACACTTCTTACTGTCTATGATTTGAACCATTCATGTGACACTCGTTATAGATTCCGGGGCCTTACTTCTGGTTTACTGTATCCCTCTGACCTCCGTATTGACGATGAAACACAGATATTGCTTCGGAATTGAATAGAAAATGCACAATGCCGACTTAAGTACAAGATTACTGACTCTTCTCACTGTCTGTGGTTTGAACCATTCCTGTTACACTAGTTATAGATTCCGATGCTTCACTTCAGGTTTACTGTATCCCTCGGACCTTCTTATTGACGATGAAACACAGAAAGTGCATCGGAATTAAATATAAAATGCACAATGCCGACTTAAGTACAAGAAAACTGACTCTTCTTACTGTCTATATTTTGAACCGGTCCTGTGACACTAGTTATAGATTCCGATGCTTTACTTCAGGTTTACTGTATCCCTCTGACCTTCTTATTGACGATGAAACACAGAAATTGCATCGGAATTAAATACAAAAGGCACAAGGAGGACTTAAGTACAAGGAAACTGACTTTCTTTACTATCCATGATTTGAACCATTCCTGTGACAGTAGTTATAGATTCCGATGCTTCACTTCATGTTTACTGTATGCCTCTGACCTTCGTAGTGAAAATGAAACACAGAGTTTGCTTCGGAATTAAATACAAAAGGCACAATGCCGACTTAAGTACAAGAAAACTGACTCTTCTTACTGTCTATGTTTTGAACCATTCCTGTGACACTAGTTATAGATGCCGATGCTTCACTTCAGGTTTACTGTATGCCTCTGACTTTATTATTGACTATGAAACACTGAAATTGCATCGGAATTAAATACAAGAGGCAAAATGCCGACTTAACTACAAGAGGACTGACTCTTCTTACTGTCTATGTTTTGAACCATTCCTGTGACACTACGTATTGATGCCGATGATTCACTTCAGGTTTACTGTATGCCTCTGACTTTGTTATTGACTATGAAACACTGAAATTGCATGGGAATGAAATACAAGAGGCCCAACGCCGACTTAACTACAAGAGGACTGACTCTTCTTACTGTCTATGTTTTGAACCATTCCTGTGACACTAGTTATAGATTCCGATGCTTCACTTGATGTTTACTGTATCCCTCTGACCTTCTTATTGACGATGAAACACAGAAATTACATCGGAATTAAATACAAAAGGCACAATGCCGACTTAAGTACAAGAAAACTGACTCCTCTTACTGTCTATGCTTTGAACCATTCCTGTGACACCAGTTATAGATTCCGATGCTTCACTTCAGGTTTACTGTATGCCTCCTACCTTCTTAGTGACGATGAAACACAGAATTTGCTTCAGAATTAAATACAAAAGGCACAATACAGACTTAAGTACAAGAAAACTGACTCTGCTTATTGTCTATGTATTGAACCATTTCTGTGACACTAGTTATAGATTCCGATGCTTCACTTCAGGTTTACTGTATCCCTCTGACCTTCGTATTGACGATGAAACTCAGAAATTGCATTGGAATTAAATACAAAAGGCACAATGCTGACTTAAGAACAAGAAAACTGACTCTTCTTACAGTCTATGTTTGAACCATTCATGTGACACTAGTTATGGATTCCAATGCTTCACTTCAGGTTTACTGTATCCCTCTGACCTTCTTTATGACGATGAAACACAGAAATTGCATCGGAATTAAATACAAAAGGCACAATGCCGACTTAAGTACAAGAAAACTGACTCTTCTTACTGTCTATGTTTTGAACCATTCCTGTGACACTAGTTATGGATTCCGATGCTTCACTTCAGGTTTACTGTATCCCTCTGACCTTCTTTTTGACGATGAAACACAGAAATTGCATCGGAATTAAATACAAAAGGCACAATGCCGACTTAAGTACAAGAAAACTGACTCTTCTTACTGTCTATGCTTTGAACCATTCCTGTGACACTTGTTATAGATTCCGATGCTTCACTTCAGGTTTGCTGTATCCCTCTGACCTTCTTAGTGACGATGAAACACAGAATTTGCTTCGGAATTAAATACAAAAGGCACAATGCCGACTTAAGTGCAAGAAAACTGACTCTTCTTACTGTCTATGTTTTGAACCATTCCTGTGACACTAGTTATAGATGCCGATAATTCACTTCAGGTTTACTGTATGCCTCTGGCTTTCTTATTGACTATGAAACACTGAAATTGCATCGGAATTAAATACAAGAGGCACAATGCTGACTTAACTACAAAAAGACTGACTCTTCTTACTGTCTATGTTTTGAACCATTCCTATGACACTACTTATAGATTCCGATGCTTCACTTCAGGTTTACTGTGTCCCTCTGTCCTTCTTATTGACGATGAAACACAGAAATTGCATCGGAATTAAATACAAAAGGCACAATGCGGACTTAAGTACAAGAAAACTGACTGTTCTTACTGTCTATGATTGAACCATTCCTGTGACACTAGTTATACATTCCCATGCTTCATTTCAGGTTTACTGTATCCCTCTGACCTTCTTATTGACGATGAAACACAGAAATTGCATCGGAATTAAAACAAAAGGTACAATGCCGACTTAAGTACAAGAAAACTGACTCTTCTTACTGTCTATGATTTTAACCATTCATGTGACACTCGTTATAGATTCCGGTGCCTTACTTCAGGTTTACTGTATCCCTCTGACCTTCTTATTGACGATGAAACACAGAAATTGCATCGGAATTAAATATAAAATGCACAATGCCGACTTAAGTACAAGAAAACTGACTCTTCTTGCTGTCTATATTTTGAACCGTCCCTGTGACACAAGTTACAGATTCCGATGCTTCACTTCACGTTTACTGTATCCCTCTGACCTTCTGATTGACGATGAAACACAGAAATTGCATGGGAATTAAATACAAAAGGCACAAGAATGACTTAAGTACAAGGAAACTGACTTTTCTTACTATCCATGTTTTGAACCATTCCTGTGACACTAGTTATAGATTCCGATGCTTCACTTCAGGTTTACTGTGTCCCTCTGTCCTTCTTAATGACGATGAAACACAGAAATTGCATCGGAATTAAATATAAATGGCACAATGCCGACTTAAGTACAAGAAAACTGACTCTTCTTACTGTCTATGATTTGAACTATTCCTGTTACACTAGTTATAGATTCCGATGCTTCACTTCAGGTTTGTTGTATCCCTCTGACCTTCGTATTGACGATGAAACACAGAAATTGCATCGGAATTAAAACAAAAGGTTCAATGCCGACTTAAGTACAAGAAAACTGACACTTCTTACTGTCTATGATTTGAACCATTCATGTGACACTCGTTATAGATTCCGGTGCCTTACTTCTGGTTTACTGTATCCCTCTGACCTCCGTATTGACGATGAAACACAGATATTGCTTCGGAATTGAATAGAAAATGCACAATGCCGACTTAAGTACAAGATTACTGACTCTTCTCACTGTCTGTGGTTTGAACCATTCCTGTTACACTAGTTATAGATTCCGATGCTTCACTTCAGGTTTACTGTATCCCTCGGACCTTCTTATTGACGATGAAACACAGAAAGTGCATCGGAATTAAATATAAAATGCACAATGCCGACTTAAGTACAAGAAAACTGACTCTTCTTACTGTCTATATTTTGAACCGGTCCTGTGACACTAGTTATAGATTCCGATGCTTTACTTCAGGTTTACTGTATCCCTCTGACCTTCTTATTGACGATGAAACACAGAAATTGCATCGGAATTAAATACAAAAGGCACAAGGAGGACTTAAGTACAAGGAAACTGACTTTCCTTACTATCCATGATTTGAACCATTCCTGTGACAGTAGTTATAGATTCCGATGCTTCACTTCATGTTTACTGTATGCCTCTGACCTTCGTAGTGAAAATGAAACACAGAGTTTGCTTCGGAATTAAATACAAAAGGCACAATGCCGACTTAAGTACAAGAAAACTGACTCTTCTTACTGTCTATGTTTTGAACCATTCCTGTGACACTAGTTATAGATGCCGATGCTTCACTTCAGGTTTACTGTATGCCTCTGACTTTATTATTGACTATGAAACACTGAAATTGCATCGGAATTAAATACAAGAGGCAAAATGCCGACTTAACTACAAGAGGACTGACTCTTCTTACTGTCTATGTTTTGAACCATTCCTGTGACACTAGTTATAGATTCCGATGCTTCTCTTGAGGTTTACTGTATCCCCCTGACCTTCTTATTGACGATGAAACACAGAAATTGCATCGGAATTAAATACAAAAGGCACAATGCCGTCTTAAGTACAAGAAAACTGACTCCTCTAACTGTCTATGCTTTGAAACATTCCTGTGACACCAGTTATAGATTCCGATGCTTCACTTCAGGTTTACTGTATGCCTCTGACCTTCTTAGTGACGATGAAACACAGAATTTGCTTCGGAATTAAATACAAAAGGCACAATACAGACTTAAGTACAAGAAAACTGACTCTGCTTATTGTCTATGTATTGAACCATTTCTGTGACACTAGTTATAGATTCCGATGCTTCACTTCAGGTTTACTGAATCCATCTGACCTTCTTATTGACGGTGAAACACAGAAATTGCATTGGAATTAAAATCAAAAGGCACAATGCTGACTTAAGTACAAGAAAACTGACTCTTCTCACTGTCTATGTATGAACTATTCATGTGACACTAGTTATGGATTCCAATGCTTCACTTCAGGTTTACTGTATCCCTCTGACCTTCTTTATGACGATGAAACACAGAAATTGCATCGGAATTAAATATAAAAGGCACAATGCCGACGTAAGTACAAGAAAACTGACTCTTCTTACTGTCTATGTTTTGAACCATTCCTGTGACACTACGTATTGATGCCGATGATTCACTTCAGGTTTACTGTATGCCTCTGACTTTGTTATTGACTATGAAACACTGAAATTGCATGGGAATGAAATACAAGAGGCCCAACGCCGACTTAACTACAAGAGGACTGACTCTTCTTACTGTCTATGTTTTGAACCATTCCTGTGACACTAGTTATAGATTCCGATGCTTCACTTGATGTTTACTGTATCCCTCTGACCTTCTTATTGACGATGAAACACAGAAATTACATCGGAATTAAATACAAAAGGCACAATGCCGACTTAAGTACAAGAAAACTGACTCCTCTTACTGTCTATGCTTTGAACCATTCCTGTGACACCAGTTATAGATTCCGATGCTTCACTTCAGGTTTACTGTATGCCTCCTACCTTCTTAGTGACGATGAAACACAGAATTTGCTTCAGAATTAAATACAAAAGGCACAATACAGACTTAAGTACAAGAAAACTGACTCTGCTTATTGTCTATGTATTGAACCATTTCTGTGACACTAGTTATAGATTCCGATGCTTCACTTCAGGTTTACTGTATCCCTCTGACCTTCGTATTGACGATGAAACTCAGAAATTGCATTGGAATTAAATACAAAAGGCACAATGCTGACTTAAGAACAAGAAAACTGACTCTTCTTACAGTCTATGTTTGAACCATTCATGTGACACTAGTTATGGATTCCAATGCTTCACTTCAGGTTTACTGTATCCCTCTGACCTTCTTTATGACGATGAAACACAGAAATTGCATCTGAATTAAATACAAAAGGCACAATGCCGACTTAAGTACAAGAAAACTGACTCTTCTTACTGTCTATGTTTTGAACCATTCCTGTGACACTAGTTATGGATTCCGATGCTTCACTTCAGGTTTACTGTATCCCTCTGACCTTCTTTTTGACGATGAAACACAGAAATTGCATCGGAATTAAATACAAAAGGCACAATGCCGACTTAAGTACAAGAAAACTGACTCTTCTTACTGTCTATGCTTTGAACCATTCCTGTGACACTTGTTATAGATTCCGATGCTTCACTTCAGGTTTGCTGTATCCCTCTGACCTTCTTATTGACGATGAAACACAGAAATTGCATCGGATTTATATACAAAAGGCACAATGCCGACTTAAGTACAAGAAAACTGACTCTTCTTACTGTCTATGTTTGAACCATACCTGTGACACTAGTTATAGATTCCGATGCTTCACTTCAGGTTCACTGTATCGCTCTGACCTTCTTATTGACGATGAAACACCGAAATTGAATCGGAATTAAATACAAAAGGCACAATGCCGACTTAAGTACAAGAAAACTGACTCTTCTTACTGTCTATGTTTGAACCATTCCTGTGACAATAGTTATAGATTCCGATGCTTCACTTTAGGTTCACTGTATCCCTCTGACCTTCTTATTGAATATGAAAAACCGAAATTGCATCGGAATTAAATACAAAAGGCCAAATGCCGACTTAAGTACAAGAAAACTGACACTTCTTACTGTCTATGTTTTGAACCATTCCTGTGACACTAGTAATAGATTCCGATGTTTCACTTCAGGTTTACTGTATGCCTCTGACTTTGTTATTGACTGTGAAACACTGAAATTGTATCGGAATTAAATACAAAAGGCACAATGCCGACTTAAGTACAAGAAAACTGACTCTTGTTACTGTCTATGTTTTGAACCATTCCTGGGACACTCGTTATAGATTCCGATGCTTCACGTCAGGTTTACTGTATCCCTCTGACCTTCTTATTGACGATGAAACACAGAAATTGCATCGGAATTAAATACAAAAGGCACAATGCCGACTTAAGAACAATAAAACTGTCTCTTCTTACTGTCTATGTTGTGAACAATTCATGTGACACTCGTTATTGATTCCGTTGCTTTACTTCAGGTTTACTGTATCTCTCTGACCTTCTTATTGACGATGAAACACAGAAATTGCTTCGGAATTGAATACAAAAGGCACAATGCCGACTTAAGTACGAGATAACTGACCCTTCTTACTGTCTGTGGTTTGAACCATTCCTGTTACACTAGTTATAGATTCCGATGCTTCACTTCAGGTTTACTGTATCCCTCTGACCTTCCTATTGACGATGAAACACACAATTTGCAACGGAATTAAATACAAAATGAACAATGCCGACTTAAGTACAAGAAAATTGACTCTTCTTACTGTCTATGTTTTGAACCATTCCTGTGACACTAGTTATAGATTCCGATGCTTCACTTTAGGTTTACTGTATCCTTCTGAAGTCCTTATTGACGATGAAACACAGAAATTGCATCGGAACTAAATACAATAGGCACAATGCCGACTTAAGTACAAGATAACTGACTCTTCTTACTGTGTAAGTTTTGAACAATTCCTGTGACACTAGTTATAGAATCCTATGCTTCACGTCAGGTTTACTGTATCCCTCTGACCTTCTTATTGACGATGAAACACAGAAACTGCATCAGAATTAAATACAAAAGGCACAATGCCGACTTAAGTACAAGAAAACTGACTCTTCTTACTGTCTATGTTTGAACCATTCCTGTGACACTGGTCATAGATTCCGATGCTTCACTTCAGGTTTAGTGTATCCCTCTGACCTTCTTATTGACGATGAAACACAGAAATTGCATCGGAATTAAATAGAAGAGTCACAATGCCGACTTAAGTACAAGAAAACTGACTCTTCTTACTGTCTATGTCTTGAACCATTCCTGTGACACAAGTTATAGATTACGATGCTTCAATTTAGGTTTACTGTATCCCTCTGACCATCTTCTTGACGATGAAAAACAGATATTGCATCGGAAATAAATACAAAAGTCACTATGCCGACTTAATTACAAGAAAAATGACTCTTCTTACTGTCTATGTTTTGAACCATACCTGTGACATTAGTTACAGATTCCGATGCTACACTTCAGGTATACTCTATACCTCTGACCTCCTTATTGACGATGAATCACAGAAATTGCATCGGAATTAAATACAAAAGGCACAATGCTGACTTAAGTACAAGAAAAATGACTCTTCTTACTGTCTTTGTTCTGAACCATTCATGTGACACTAGTTATAGTTTCCGATGCTTCACTTGAAGGTTACTGTATGCCTCAGACCTTCTTATTGACGATGAAACACAGAAATTGCATTGGAATAAAATACAAAAGGCACAATGCTGACTTAAGTACAAGAAAACTGACTCTTCTTACTGTCTATGTTTTGAACCATTCATGTGACAGTAGTTATGGATTCCGATGCTTCACTTCAGGTTTACTGTATCCCTCTGACCTTCTTTTTGACGATGAATCACAGAAATTACATCGGAATTAAATATAAAAGGTACAATGCCGATTTAAGTACAAGAAAACTGACTCTTCTTACTGTCTATGTTTTGAACCATTACTGTGACACTAGTTTAAGATTCCGATGGTTCACTTCAGGTTACTGTATCCCTCTGACCGTCTTATTGACGATGAAACACAGAAATTGCATCGGAATTAAATACATAAGGCACAATGCCGACTTAAGTACAAGAAAACTGACTCTTCTTACTGTCTATGTTTTGAACCATTCCTGTGACACTAGTTATAGATTGCGATGCTTCACTTCAGGTTCACTGTATCCCTCTGACCTTCGTATTGACGATGAAACACCGAAATTGCATCGGAATTAAATACAAAAGGAACAATGACGACTTAAGTACAAGAAAACTGACTCGTCTTACTGTCTATGTTTTGAACCATTCATGTGACACTCGTTATAGATTCCGATGCTTTACTTCAGGTTTACTCTATCCCTCTGACCTTCTTATTGACGATGAAACACAGAAATTGCTTCGGAATTAAATACAAAAGGCACAATGCCGACTTAAGTACAAGATAACTGACTCCTCTTACTGTCAATGTTTTGAACCATTCCTGTGTCACTAGTTATAGATTCCGATGCTTCACTTCAGGTTTACTGTATCCCTTCGACCTTCTTATAGACGATGAAACATAGAAATTGCATCGGAATTAAATACAAAATGCACAGTGCCGACTTAAGTACAAGAAAACTGACTCTTCTTACTGTCTATGTTTTGAACCATTCATGTGACACTCGTTATAGATTCCGATGCTTTACTTCAGGTCTACTGTATCCCTGTGACCTTCTTATTGACGATGAATCACACTAATTACATCAGAATTAAATATAAAAGGTACAATGCCGATTTAAGTACAAGAAAACTGACTCTTCTTACTGTCTATGTTTTGAACCATTTCTGTGACACTAGTTATAGATTGCGATGCTTCACTTCAGGTTCACTGTATCCCTCTGACCTTCGTATTGACGATGAAACACCGAAATTGCATCGGAATTAAATACAAAAGGCACAATGACGACTTAAGTACAAGAAAGCTGACTCGTCTTACTGTCTATGTTTTGAACCATTCATGTGACACTCGTTATAGATTCCGATGCTTTACTTCAGGTTTACTGTAGCCCTCTGACCTTCTTATTGACGATGAAACACAGAAATTGCTTCGGAATTAAATACAAAAGGCACAATGCCGACTTAAGTACAAGATAACTGACTCTTCTTACTGTCAATGTTTTGAACCATTCCTGTGACACTAGTTATAGATTCCGATGCTTCACTTCAGGTTTACTGTATCCCTTCGACCTTCTTATAGACGATGAAACATAGAAATTGCATCGGAATTAAATAGAAAAGGCACAAGGGAGACTTCAGTACAAGAAAACTGACTCTTCTTACTGTCTATGCTTTGAACCATTCTGTGACACTAGTTATAGATTCCGATGCTTCACTTCAGGTTTACTGGATCCCTCTGACCTTCTTATTGACGATGAATCACAGTAATTACATCGGAATTAAATATAAAAGGTACAATGCCGATTTAAGTACAAGAAAACTGACTCTTCTTACTGTCTATGTTTTGAACCATTACTGTGACACTAGTTATAGATTCCGATGCTTCACTTCAGGTTCACTGTATCCCTCTGACCTCTTTTTGACGATGAAACACAGAAATTGTATCCTAATTAAATACAAAAGGCACAATTCCGACTTAAGTACAAGAAAACTGACTCTTCTTACTGTCTATGTTTTGAACCATTCCTGTGACACTAGTTATAGATTCCGATGCTTCAATTCAGGTTTACTGTATCCTCCGACCTTCTTATAGACGATGAAACATAGAAATTGCATCGGAATTAAATAGAAAAGGCACAATGCCGACTTGAGTACAAGTAAACTGACTCTTCTTACTGTCTATGTTTTGAATCATTCTGTGACACTAGTTATAGATTCCGATGCTTCACTTCAGGTTTACTGGATCCCTCTGACCTTCTTATTGATGATGAAACACTGAGATTGCATCGGAATTAAATACAAAATGCACAGTGCCGACTTAAGTACAAGAAAACTGACTCTTCTTACTGTCCTATGTTTTGAACCATTCATGTGACACTCGTTATAGATTCCGATGCTTTACTTCAGGTCTACTGTATCCCTGTGACCCTTTTATTGACGATGAAACACAGAAATTGCTTCGGAATTAATAACAAAAGGCACAATGCCCACTTAAGTACAAGATAACTGACTCTTCTTACCATCTATGATTAGAACCATTCATGTGACACTACTTATAGATTCCGATGCTTCACTTCAGGTTTACTCTTTCCCTCTGACCTTCTTATTGACGATGAAACACAGAAATTGCATCGGAATTAGATACAAAATGCACAATGCCGACTTAAGTACAAGAAAAGTGACTCTTCTTTCTGTCTATGTTTGAACCATTCCTGTGACACTAGTTATAGATTCCGATGCTTCACTTCAGGTTCACTGTATCCCTCTGACCTTCTTATTGATGATGAAACACTAAAATTGCATCGGAATTAAATACAAAAGGCACAATGCCGACTTAAGTACCAGAAAACTGACTCTTCTTACTGTCTATGCTTTGAACCATTCCTGTGAAACTTGTTATGGATTCCGATGCTTCACTTCAAATTTATTGTATGCCTCTGACCTTCTTATTGACGATGAAACACAGAAATTGCATCGGAATTAAATACAAAAGGCACAATGCCGACTTAAGTACAAGAAAACTGACTCTTCTTACTGTCTATGTTTTGAACCATTCCTGTGACACTAATTATAGACTCCAATGCTTCACTTCAGGTTTACTGAATCCCTCTGACCTTCTTATTGACGATGAAACACAGAAATAGCATCGGAATTAAATACAAAAGGCACAATGCCGACTTAAGTACAAGAAAACTGACTCTTCTTACTGCCTTGTTTTGAACCATTCCTGTGTCACTAGTTATAGATTCTGATGCTTCACTTCAGGTTTACTGTATCCCTCTGACCTCCTTATTGACGATGAAACACATAAATTGCATCGGAATTAAATACAAGAGGCACAATGCCGACTTAAGTACAAGAAAACTGACCTTTCTTACAGTCAATGTTTTGAACCATTCCTGTGACACTACTTATTGATTCCGATGCTTCACTTCAGGTTTACTGTGTCCCTCTGTCCTTCTTATTGACGATGAAACACAGAAATTGCATCGGAAATAATACAAAAGGCACAAGGCCGACTTAAGTACAAGAAAACTGACTCTTGTTACTGTCTATGATTTGAACCATTCCTGTGACACTACTTATAGATTCCGATGCTTCACTTCAGGTTTACTGTGTCCCTCTGTCCTTCTTATTGACGATGAAACACAGAAATTGCATCGGAATTAAATACAAAAGGCACAATGCCGACTTAAGTACAAGAAAACTGACTCTTCTTACTGTCTATGATTTGAACCATTCCTGTGACACTAGTTATAGATTCCGATGCTTCACTTCAGGTTACTGTATCCCTCTGACCTTCTTATTGACGATGAAACACAGAAATTGCATCGGAATTAAAACAAAAGGTTCAAGCCGACTTAAGTACAAGAAAACTGACTCTTCTTACTGTCTATGATTTGAACCATTCATGTGACACTCGTTATAGATTCCGGTGCCTTACTTCTGGTTTACTGTATCACTCTGACCTCCGTATTGACGATGAAACACAGAAATTGCTTCGGAATTGAATACAAAATGCACAATGCCGACTTAAGTACAAGATTACTGACTCTTCTCACTGTCTGTGGTTTGAACCATTCCTGTTACACTAGTTATAGATACCGATGCTTCACTTCATGTTTACTGTATGTCCCTGACATTCTTAGTGACGATGAAACACAGAGTTTGCTTCGGAATTAAATACAAAAGGCACAATGCCGACTTAAGTACAAGAAAACTGACTCTTCTTACAGTCTATGTTTTGAACCATTCCTGTGACACTAGTTATAGATCCGATGCTCACATCAGGTTCACTGTATGCCTCTGACCTTCTTAATGACGATGAAACACAGAAATTGCATTGGAATTAAATACAAAAGGCACAATGCTGACTTAAGTACAAGTAAACTGACTCTTCTTACAGTCTATGTTTTGAACCATTCCTGTGACACTAGTTACAGATCCGATGCTCACATCAGGTTCACTGTATGCCTCTGACCTTCTTAGTGACGATGAAACACAGAATTTGCTTCGGAATTAAATACAAAAGGCACAATGCCGACTTAAGTACAAGAAAACTGACTCTTCTGACTGTCTATGTTTTCAACCAATCCTGTGACACTAGTTATAGATTCCGATGCTTCACTTCTGGTTTACTGTATCCCTCTGACCTTCCTATTGACGATGAAACACAGAAATTCCATTGGAATTAAATACAAAAGGCACAATGCTGACTTAAGTACAAGAAAACTGACTCTTCTTACTGTCTATGTTTTGAACCATTCCTGTGACACTAGTTATGGATTCCGGTGCTTCACTTCAGGTTTGCTGTATCCCTCTGACCTTCTTATTGACGATGAAACACAGAAATTGCATCGGTTTTAAAAACAAAAGGCACAATGCCGACTTAAGTACAAGAAAACTGACTCTTCTTACTGTCTATGTTTGAACCATTCCTGTGACACTAGTTATAGATTCCGATGCTTCACTTTAGGTTCACTGTATCGCTCTGACCTTCTTATTGACGATGAAACACCGAAATTGCATCGGAATTAAATACAAAAGGCACAATGCCGACTTAAGTACAAGAAAACTGACTCTTCTTACTGTCTATGTTTTGAACCATTCCTGTGACACTAGTAATAGATTCCGATGTTTCACTTCAGGTTTACTGTATGCCTCTGACTTTCTTATTGACTGTGAAACACTGAAATTGTATCGGAATTAAATACAAAAGGCACAATGCCGACTTAAGTACAAGAAAACTGACTCTTGTTACTGTCTATGTTTTGAACCATTCCTGGGACACTTGTTATAGATTCCGATGCTTCACGTCAGGTTTACTGTCTCCCTCTGACCTTCTTATTGACGATGAAACACAGAAATTGCATCGGAATTAAATACAAAAGGCACAATGCCGACTTAAGTACAAGAAAACTGTCTCTTCTTACTGTCTATGTTGTGAACAATTCATGTGACACTCGTTATAGATTCCGTTGCTTTACTTCAGGTTTACTGTATCCCTCTGACCTTCTTATTGACGATGAAACACAGAAATTGCTTCACAATTAAATACAAAAGGCACAATGCCGACTTAAGTACGAGATAACTGACCCTTCTTACTGTCTGTGGTTTGAACCATTCCTGTTACGCTAGTTATAGATTCCGATGCTTCACTTCAGGTTTACTGTATCCCTCTGACCTTCCTATTGACGATGAAACACTGAAATTGCATCGGAATTAAATAGAAAAGGCACAATGCCGACCTAAGTACAAGAAAACTGACTCTTCTTAATGTCTATGTTTTGAACCATTCCTGTGACACTAGTTATTGATTCCGATGCTTCACTTCAGGTTTACTGTATCCTTCCGACCTTCTTATTGACGATGAAACACAGAAATTGCATCGGATTTAAATACAAAAGTCACAATGCCGACTTAAGTAAAAGAAAACTAACTCTTCTAACTGTCTATGTTTGAACCGTTCCTGTTACACTAGTTATAGATTCCGATGCTTCACTTCAGGTTTACTGTATCCCTCTGACCTTCGTATTGACGATGAAACACACAATTTGCCACGGAATTAAATACAAAATGCACAATGCCGACTTAAGTACAAGAAAATTGGCTCTTCTTACTGTCTATGTTTTGAACCATTCCTGTGACACTAGTTATAGATTCCGATGCTTCACTTCAGGTTTACTGTATCCTTCTGAAGTTCTTATTGACGATGAAACACAGAAATTGCATCGGAATTAAATACAATAGGCACAATGCCGACTTAAGTACAAGATAACTGACTCTTCTTACTGTGTAAGTTTTGAACCATTCCTGTGACACTAGTTATAGAATCCTATGCTTCACTTCAGGTTTACTGCATCCCTCTGACCTTCTTTTTGACGATGAAACACAGAAATTGCATCGGAATTAAATACAAAAGGCACAATGCCGACTTAAGTACAAGAAAACTGACTCTTCTTACTGTCTATGCTTTGAACCATTCCTGTGACACTAGTTATAGATTCCGATGCTTCACTTCAGGTTTGCTGTATCCCTCTGACCTTCTTATTGACGATGAAACACAGAAATTGCATCGGATTTAAAAACAAAAGGCACAATGCCGACTTAAGTACAAGAAAACTGACTCTTCTTACTGTCTATGTTTGAACCATTCCTGTGACACTAGTTATAGATTCCGATGCTTCACTTCAGGTTCACTGTATCGCTCTGACCTTCTTATTGACGATGAAACACCGAAATTGCATCGGAATTAAATACAAAAGGCACAATGCCGACTTAAGTACAAGAAAACTGACTCTTCTTACTGTCTAAGTTTGAACCATTCCTGTGCCACTACTTATTGATTCCGATGCTTCACTTTAGGTTCACTCTATCCCTCTGGCCTTCTTATTGACAATGAAACACCGAAATTGCATCGGAATTAAATACAAAAGGCAAAATGCCAACTTAAGTACAAGAGAACTGTCTCTTCTTACTGTCTATGTTGTGAACAATTCAAGTGACACTCGTTATAGATTCAGTTGCTTTACTTCAGGTTTACTGTATCCCTCTGACCTTCTTATTGACGATGAAACACAGAAATTGCTTCGGAATTAAATACAAAAGGCACAATGCCGACTTAAGTACGAGATAACTGACCCTTCTTACTGTCTGTGGTTTGAACCATTCCTGTTACGCTAGTTATAGATTCCGATGCTTCACTTCAGGTTTACTGTATCCCTCTGACCTTCCTATTGACGATGAAACACTGAAATTGCATCGGAATTAAATAGAAAGGGCACAATGCCGACTTAAGTACAAGAAAACTGACTCTTCTTAATGTCTATGTTTTGAACCATTCCTGTGACACTAGTTATTGATTCCGATGCTTCACTTCAGGTTTACTGTATCCTTCCGACCTTCTTATTGACGATGAAACACAGAAATTGCATCGGATTTAAATTCAAAAGTCACAATGCCGACTTATGTAAAAGAAAACTAACTCTTCTAACTGTCTATGTTTGAACCGTTCCTGTTACACTAGTTATAGATTCCGATGCTTCACTTCAGGTTTACTGTATCCCTCTGACCTTCGTATTGACGATGAAACACACAAGTTGCAACGGAATTAAATACAAAATGCACAATGCCGACTTAAGTACAAGAAAATTGACTCTTCATACTGTCTATGTTTTGAACCATTCCTGTGACACTAGTTATAGATTCCGATGCTTCACTTCAGGTTTACTGTATCCTTCTGAAGTTCTTATTGACGATGAAACACAGAAATTGCATCGGAATTAAATACAATAGGCACAATGCCGACTTAAGTACAAGATAACTGACTCTTCCTACTGTGTAAGTTTTGAACCATTCCTGTGACACTAGTTATAGAATCCTATGTTTCACTTCAGGTTTACTGTATCCCTCTGACCTTCTTATTGACGATGAAACACAGAAATTGAATCAGAATTAAATACAAAAGGCACAATGCCGACATAAGTACAAGAAAACTGACTCTTCTTACTGTCTATGTTTTGAACCATTCCTGTGACACTAGTTATTGATTCCGATGCTTCACTTCAGGTTTACTGTATCCCTCTGACCATCTTCTTGACGATGAAAAACAGATATTGCATCGGAAATAAATACAAAAGGCACAATGCCGACTTAATTACAAGAAAAATGACTCTTCTAACTGTCTATGTTTCGAACCATACCAGTGACACTACTTACAGATTCCGATGCTTCACTTCAGGTTTACTATATACCTCTGACCTTCTTATTGACGATGAATCACAGAAATTGCATCGGAATTAAATACAAAAGGCACAATGCTGACTTAAGTACAAGAAAAATGACTCTTCTTACTGTCTATGTTTTGAACCAGTCATGTGACACTAGTTATAGATTCCGATGCTTCACTTCAAATTTACTGTATCCCTCTGACCTTCTTATTGACGATGAAACACAGAAATTGCATTGGAATTAAATACAAAAGGCACAATGCTGACTTAAGTACAAGAAAACTGACTCTTCTTACTGTCTATGTTTTGAACCATTCATGTGACAGTAGTTATGGATTCCGATGCTTCACTTCAGGTTTACTGTATCCCTCTGACCTTCTTTTTGACGATGAATCACAGAAATTACATCGGAATTAAATATAAAAGGTACAATGCCGATTTAAGTACAAGAAAACTGACTCTTCTTACTGTCTATGTTTTGAACCATTACTGTGACACTAGTTAAAGATTCCGATGGTTCACTTCAGGGTTACTGTATCCCTCTGACCTTCTTATTGACGATGAAACACAGAAATTGCATCGGAATTAAATACATAAGGCACAATGCCGACTTAAGTACAAGGAAACTGACTCTTCTTACTGTCTATGCTTTGAACCATTCCTGTGACACTAGTTATAGATTGCGATGCTTCACTTCAGGTTCACTGTATCCCTCTGACCTTCTTATTGACGATGAAACACCGAAATTGCATCGGAATTAAATACAAAAGGCACAATGACGACTTAAGTACAAGAAAACTGACTCGTCTTACTGTCTATGTTTTGAACCATTCATGTGACACTCGTTATAGATTCCGATGCTTTACTTCAGGTTTACTGTATCCCTCTGACCTTCTTATTGACAATGAAACACAGAAATTGCTTCGGAATTAAATACAAAAGGCTCAATGCCGACTTAAGTACATGATAACTGACTCTTCTTACTGTCAATGTTTTGAACCATTCCTGTGACACTAGTTATTGATTCCGATGCTTCACTTCAGGTTTACTGTATCCCTTCGACCTTCTTATAGACGATGAAACATAGAAATTGCATCGGAATTAAATAGAAAAGGCACAAGGCCGCCTTCAGTACAAGAAAACTGACTCTTCTTACTGTCTATGTTTTGAACCATTCCTGTGACACTAGTTATGGATTCCGATGCTTCACTTCAGGTTTTCTGGATCCCTCTGACCTTCTTATTGACGATGAATCACAGTAATTACATCGGAATTAAATATAAAAGGTACAATGCCGATTTAAGTACAAGAAAACTGACTCTTCTTACTGTCTATGTTTTGAACCATTACTGTTACACTAGTTATAGATTTCGATGCTTCACTTCAGGTTCACTGTATCCCTCTGACCTTCTTATTGATGATGAAACACTGAAATTGCATCAGAATTAAATACAAAATGCACAGTGCCGACTTAAGTACAAGAAAACTGACTCTTCTTACTGTCTATGTTTTGAACCATTCATGTGACACTCGTTATAGATTCCGATGCTTTACTTCAGGTCTACTGAATCCCTCTGACCCTTTTATTGACGATGAAACACAGAAATTGCTTCGGAATTAATAACAAAAGGCACAATGCCCACTTAAGTACGAGATAACTGACTCTTCTTACCATCTATGATTAGAACTATTCATGTGACACTACTTATAGATTCCGATGCTTCACTTCAGGTTTACTGTTTCCCTCTGACCTTCTTATTGACGATGAAACACAGAAATTGCATCGGAATTAAATACAAAATGCACAATGCCGACTTAAGTACAAGAAAACTGACTCTTCTTACTGTCTATGTTTTGAACCATTCCTGTGACACTAGTTATAGATTCCGATGCTTCACTTCAGGTTCACTGTATCCCTCTGACCTTCTTATTGATGATGAGACACTAAAATTGCATCGGAATTAAATACAAAAGGCACAATGCCGACTTAAGTACCAGAAAACTGACTCTTCTTACTGTCTATGCTCTGAACCATTCCTGTGACACTTGTTATAGATTCCGATGCTTCACTTCAAATTTATTGTATGCCTCTGACCTTCTTATTAACGATGAAACACAGAAATTGCTTCGGAATTAATAACAAAAGGCACAATGCCGACTTAAGTACAAGATAACAGACTCTTTTTACCGTCTTTGATTTGAACCATTCCTGTGACACTACTTATAGATTCCGATTCTTCACTTCCGGTTTACTGTTTCCCTCTGACCTTCTTATTGACGATGAATCACAGAAATTGCATCGGAATTAAATCGAAAAGGCACAATGCCGACTTAAGTACAAGAAAACTGACTCTTCTTACTGTCTATATTTGAACCATTCCTGTGACACTAGTTATAGATTCCGATGCTTCACTTCAGGTTTACTGTATCCCTCTGACCTTCTTATTGACGATGAAGTGATTAGCTCACTGGACTCGCATTCGGGAGGACGACGGTTCAATCCCGTCTCCGGCCATCCTGATTTAGGTTTTCCGTGATTTCCCTAAATCGGTTCAGGCAAATGCCGGGATGGTTCCTTTGAAAGGGCACGGCCAATTTCCTTCCCCATCCTTCCCTCCCCCGAGCTTGCGCTCCGTCTCTAATGACCTCGTTGTCGACGGGACGTTAAACACTAATATCCTCCTCCTCCTCCTCCTTGACAATGAAACACAGAAATTGGATCGGAATTAAATACGAAAGTCACAATGCCGACTTAAGTGCAAGAAAACTGACTCTTCTTACTGTCTATGTTTTGAACCATTCCTGTGACACTAATTATAGACTCCAAAGCTTCACTTCAGGTTCACTGAATCCCTCTGACCTTCTTATTGACGATGAAACACAGAAATTGCATCGGAATTAAATACAAAAGGCACAATGCCGTCTTAAGTACAAGAAAACTAACTCTTCTTACTGCCTTGTTTTGAACCATTCCTGTGTCACTAGTTATAGATTCTGATGCTTCACGTCAGGTTTACTGTATCCCTCTGACCTCCTTATTGACGATGAATCACAGAAATTGCATCGGAATTAAATACAAGAGGCACAATGCCGACTTAAGTACAAGAAAACTGACTTTTCTTACAGTCAATGTTTTGAACCATTCCTGTGACACTACTTATTGATTCCGATGCTTCACTTCAGGTTTACTGTGTCCCTCTGTCCTTCTTATTGACGATGAAACACAGAAATTGCATCGGAATTAAATACAAAAGGCAAAAGTCCGACTTAAGTACAAGAAAACTGACTCTTGTTACTGTCTATGATTTGAACCATTCCTGTGACACTACTTATAGATTCCGATGCTTCACTTGAGGTTTACTGTGTCCCTCTGTCCTTCTTATTGACGATGAAACACAGAAATTGCATCGGAATTAAATACAAAAGGCACAATGCCGACTTAAGTACAAGAAAACTGACTCTTCTTACTGTCTATGATTTGAACCATTCCTGTGACACTAGTTATAGATTCCGATGCTTCACTTCAGGTTTACTGTATCCCTCTGACCTTCTTATTGACGATGAAACACAGAAATTGCATCGGAATTAAAACAAAAGGTTCAACGCCGACTTAAGTACAAGAAAACTGACTCTTCTTACTGTCTATGATTTGAACCATTCATGTGACACTCGTTATAGATTCCGGTGCCTTACTTCTGGTTTACTGTATCACTCTGACCTCCATATTGACGATGAAACACAGAAATTGCTTCGGAATTGAATACAAAATGCACAATGCCGACTTAAGTACAAGATTACTGACTCTTCTCACTGTCTGTGGTTTGAACCATCCCTGTTACACTAGTTATAGATTCCGATGCTTCACTTCATGTTTACTGTATGTCCCTGACCTTCTTAGTGACGATGAAACACAGAGTTTGCTTCGGAATTAAATACAAAAGGCACAATGCCGACTTAAGTACAAGAAAACTGACTCTTCTTACAGTCTATGTTTTGAAACATTCCTGTGACACTAGTTATAGATCCGATGCTCACATCAGGTTCACTGTATGCCTCTGACCTTCTTATTGACGATGAAACACAGAAATTGCATTGGAATTAAATACAAAAGGCACAATGCTGACTTAAGTACAAGAAAACTGACTCTTCTTACAGTCTATGTTTTGAACCATTCCTGTGACACTAGTTATAGATCCGATGCTCACATCAGGTTCACTGTATGCCTCTGACCTTCTTAGTGACGATGAAACACAGAATTTGCTTCGGAATTAAATACAAAAGGCACAATGCCGACTTAAGTACAAGAAAACTGACTCTTCTTACTGTCTATGTTTTCAACCAATCCTGTGACACTAGTTATAGATTCCGATGCTTCACTTCAGGTTTGCTGTATCCCTCTGACCTTCTTATTGACGATGAAACACAGAAATTTCATCGGATTTAAAAACAAAAGGCACAATGCTGACTTAAGTACAAGAAAACTGACTCTTCTTACTGTCTATGTTTGAACCATTCCTGTGACACTAGTTATAGATTCCGATGCTTCAATTTAGGTTCACTGTATCGCTCTGACCTTCTTATTGACGATGAAACACCGAAATTGCATCGGAATTAAATACAAGAGGCACAATGCCGACTAAAGTACAAGAAAACTGACTCTTCTTACTGTCTATGTTTTGAACCATTCCTGTGACACTAGTAATAGATTCCGATGTTTCACTTCAGGTTTACTGTTTGCCTCTGACTTTCTTATTAACTGTGAAACACTGAAATTGTATCGGAATTAAATATAAAAGGCACAATGCCGACTTAAGTACAAAAAAACTGACTCTTGTTACTGTCTATGTTTTGAACCATTCCTGGGACACTAGTTATAGATTCCGATGCTTCACGTCAGGTTTACTGTATCCCTCTGACCTTCTTATTGACGATGAAACACAGAAATTGCATCGGAATTAAATACAAAAGGCAAAATGCCGACTTAAGTACAAGAAAACTGTCTCTTCTTACTGTCCATGTTGTGAACAATTCATGTGACACTCGTTATAGATTCCGTTGCTTTACTTCAGGTTTACTGTATCCCTCTGACCTTCTTATTGACGATGAAACACAGAAATTGCTTAGGAATTAAATACAAAAGGCACAATGCCGACTTAAGTACGAGATAACTGACCCTCCTTACTGTCTGTGGTTTGAACCATTCCTGTTACGCTAGTTATAGATTCCGATGCTTCACTTCAGGTTTACTGTATCCCTCTGACCTTCCTATTGACGATGAAACACTGAAATTGCATCGGAATTAAATAGAAAAGGCACAATGCCGACCTAAGTACAAGAAAACTGACTCTTCTTAATGTCTATGTTTTGAACCATTCCTGTGACACTAGTTATTGATTCCGATGCTTCACTTCAGGTTTACTGTATCCTTCCGACCCTCTTATTGACGATGAAACACAGAAATTGCATCGGATTTAAATACAAAAGTCACAATGCCGACTTAAGTAAAAGAAAACTAACTCTTCTAACTGTCTATGTTTGAACCGTTCCTGTTACACTAGTTATAGATTCCGATGCTTCACTTCAGGTTTACTGTATCCCTCTGACCTTCGTATTGACGATGAAACACACAATTTGCCACGGAATTAAATACAAAATGCACAATGCCGACTTAAGTACAAGAAAACTGACTCTTCTTACTGTCTATGTTTTGAACCATTCCTGTGACACTAGTTATAGATCCGATGCTCACATCAGGTTCACTGTATGCCTCTGACCTTCTTAGTGACGATGAAACACAGAATTTGCTTCGGAATTAAATACAAAAGGCACAATGCCGACTTAAGTACAAGAAAACTGACTCTTCTTACTGTCTATGTTTTGAACCATTCCTGTGACACTAGTTATAGATTCCGATGCTTCACTTCAGGTTTACTGTATCCCTCTGACCTTCGTATTGACGATGAAACACACAATTTGCCACGGAATTAAATACAAAATGCACAATGCCGACTTAAGTACAAGAAAACTGACTCTTCTTACTGTCTATGTTTTGAACCATTCCTGTGACACTAGTTATAGATCCGATGCTCACATCAGGTTCACTGTATGCCTCTGACCTTCTTAGTGACGATGAAACACAGAATTTGCTTCGGAATTAAATACAAAAGGCACAATGCCGACTTAAGTACAAGAAAACTGACTCTTCTTACTGTCTATGTTTTGAACCATTCCTGTGACACTAGTTATAGATTCCGATGCTTCACTTCAGGTTTACTGGATCCCTCTGGCCTTCTTATTGACGATGAATCACAGTAATTACATCGGAATTAAATATAAAAGGTTCAATGCCGATTTAAGTACAAGAAAACTGACTCTTCTTACTGTCTATGTTTTGAACCATTACTGTGACACTAGTTATAGATTCCGATGCTTCACTTCAGGTTCACTGTATCCCTCTGACCTTCTTATTGATGATGAAACACTGAAATTGCATCGGAATTAAATACAAAATGCACAGTGCCGACTTAAGTACAAGAAAACTGACTCTTCTTACTGTCTATGTTTTGAACCATTCCTGTGACACTAGTTATAGATTCCGATGCTTCACTTCAGGTTCACTGTATCCCTCTGACCTTCTTATTGATGATGAAACACTAAAATTGCATCGGAATTAAATACAAAAGGCACAATGCCGACTTAAGTACCAGAAAACTGACTCTTCTTACTGTCTATGCTTTGAACCATTCCTGTGACACTTGTTATAGATTCCGATGCTTCACTTCAAATTTATTGTATGCCTCTGACCTTCTTATTGACGATGAAACACAGAAATTGCATCGGAATTAAATACAAAAGGCACAATGCCGACTTAAGTACAAGAAAACTGACACTTCTTACTGTCAATATTTGAACCATTCCTGTGACACTACTTATAGATTCCGATTCTTCACTTCCGGTTTACTGTTTCCCTCTGACCTTCTATTGACGATGAATCACAGAAATTGCATCGGAATTAAATCGAAAAGGCACAATGCCGACTTAAGTACAAGAAAACTGACTCTTCTTACTGTCAATATTTGAACCATTCCTGTGACACTAGTTATAGATTCCGATGCTTCACTTCAGGTTTACTGTATCCCTCTGACCTTCGTATTGACGATGAAGTGGTTAGCTCACTGGACTCGCATTCGGGAGGACGACGGTTCAATCCCGTCTCCGGCCATCCTAATTTAGGTTTTACGTGATTTCCCTAAATCGGTTCAGGCAAATGCCGGGATGGTTCCTTTGAAAGGGCACGGCCGATTTCCTTCCCCATCCTTCCCTCCCCCGAGCTTGCGCTCCGTGTCTTATGACCTCGTTGTCGACGGGACGTTAAACACTAATATCCTCCTCCTCCTCCTCCTTGACAATGAAACACAGAAATTGGATCGGAATTAAATACGAAAGTCACAATGCCGACTTAAGTGCAACAAAACTGACTCTTCTTACTGTCTATGATTTGAACCATTCCTGTGACACTAATTATAGACTCCAATGCTTCACTTCAGGTTTACTGAATCCCTCTGACCTTCTTATTGACGATGAAACAAAGAAATTGCATCGGAATTAAATACAAAAGGCACAATGCCGTCTTAAGTACAAGAAAACTGACTCTTCTTACTGCCTTGTTTTGAACCATTCCTGTGTCACTAGTTATAGATTCTGATGCTTCACTTCAGGTTTACTGTATCCCTCTGACCTCCTTATTGACGATGAAACACAGAAATTGCATCGGAATTAAATACAAGAGGCACAATGCCGACTTAAGTACAAGAAAACTGACTTTTCTTACAGTCAATGTTTTGAACCATTCCTGTGACACTACTTATTGATTCCGATGCTTCACTTCAGGTATACTGTGTCCCTCTGTCCTTCTTATTGACGATGAAACACAGAAATTCCCTTGGAATTAAATACAAAAGGCACAATGCTGACTTAAGTACAAGAAAACTGACTCTTCTTACTGTCTATGATTTGAACCATTCATGTGACACTCGTTATAGATTCCGGTGCCTTACTTCTGGTTTACTGTATCACTCTGACCTCCGTATTGACGATGAAACACAGAAATTGCTTCGGAATTGAATACAAAATGCACAATGCCGACTTAAGTACAAGATTACTGACTCTTCTCACTGTCTGTGGTTTGAACCATTCCTGTTACACTAGTTATAGATTCCGATGCTTCACTTCATGTTTACTGTATGTCCCTGACCTTCTTAGTGACGATGAAACACAGAGTTTGCTTCGGAATTTAATACAAAAGGCACAATGCCGACATAAGTACAAGAAAACTGACTCTTCTTACAGTCTATGTTTTGAACCATTCCTGTGACACTAGTTATAGATCCGATGCTCACATCAGGTTCACTGTATGCCTCGGACCTTCTTATTGACGATGAAACACAGAAATTGCATTGGAATTAAATACAAAAGGCACAATGCTGACTTAAGTACAAGAAAACTGACTCTTCTTACAGTCTATGTTTTGAACCATTCCTGTGACACTAGTTATAGATCCGATGCTCACATCAGGTTCACTGTATGCCTCTGACCTTCTTAGTGACGATGAAACACAGAATTTGCTTCGGAATTAAATACAAAAGGCACAATGCCGACTTAAGTACAAGAAAACTGACTCTACTTACTGTCTATGTTTTCAACCAATCCTGTGACACTAGTTATAGATTCCGATGCTTCACTCCTGGTTTACTGTATCCCTCTGACCTTCTTATTGACGATGAAACACAGAAATTCCATTGGAATTAAATACAAAAGGCACAATGCTGACTTAAGTACAAGAAAACTGACTCTTCTTACTGTCTATGTTTTGAACCACTCCTGTGACACTAGTTATGGATTCCGATGCTTCACTTCAGGGTTTACTGTATCCCTCTGACCTTCTTTTTGACGATGAAACACAGAAATTGCATCGGAATTAAATACAAAGGGCACAATGCCGACTTAAGTACAAGAAAACTGACTCTTCTTACTGTCTATGCTTTGAACCATTCCTGTGACACTAGTTATAGTTTCCGATGCTTCACTTTAGGTTCACTGTATCGCTCTGACCTTCTTATTGACGATGAAACACAGAAATTGCATCGGATTTAAAAACAAAAGGCACAATGCCGACTTAAGTACAAGAAAACTGACTCTTCTTACTGTCTATGTTTGAACCATTCCTGTGACACTAGTTATAGATTCCGATGCTTCACTTTAGGTTCACTGTATCGCTCTGACCTTCTTATTGACGATGAAACACCGAAAATGCATCGGAATTAAATACAAGAGGCACAATGCCGACTTAAGTACAAGAAAACTGACTCTTCTTACTGTCTATGTTTTGAACCATTCCTGTGACACTAGTAATAGATTCCGATGTTTCACTTCAGGTTTACTGTATGCCTCTGACTTTCTTATTGACTGTGAAACACTGAAATTGTATCGGAATTAAATACAAAAGGCACAATGCCGACTTAAGTACAAGAAAACTGACTCTTGTTACTGTCTATGTTTTGAACCATTCCTGGGACACTAGTTATAGATTCCGATGCTTCACGTCAGGTTTACTGTATCCCTCTGACCTTCTTATTGACGATGAAACACAGAAATTGCATCGGAATTAAATACAAAAGGCACAATGCCGACTTAAGTACAAGAAAACTGTCTCTTCTTACTGTCTATGTTGTGAACAATTCATGTGACACTCGTTATAGATTCCGTTGCTTTACTTCAGGTTTACTGTATCCCTCTGACCTTCTTATTGACGATGAAACACAGAAATTGCTTCGGAATTAAATACAAAAGGCACAATGCCGACTTAAGTACGAGATAACTGACCCTTCTTACTGTCTGTGGTTTGAACCATTCCTGTTACGCTAGTTATAGATTCCGATGCTTCACTTCAGGTTTACTGTATCCCTCTGACCTTCCTATTGACGATGAAACACTGAAATTGCATCGGAATTAAATAGAAAAGGCACAATGCCGACCTAAGTACAAGAAAACTGACTCTTCTTAATGTCTATGATTTGAACCATTCCTGTGACACTAGTTATTGATTCCGATGCTTCACTTCAGGTTTACTGTATCCTTCCGACCTTCTTATTGACGATGAAACACAGAAATTGCATCGGATTTAAATACAAAAGTCACAATGCCGACTTAAGTAAAAGAAAACTAACTCTTCTAACTGTCTATGTTTGAACCGTTCCTGTTACACTAGTTATAGATTCCGATGCTTCACTTCAGGTTTACTGTATCCCTCTGACCTTCGTATTGACGATGAAACACACAATTTGCCACGGAATTAAATACAAAATGCACAATGCCGACTTAAGTACAAGAAAATTGACTCTTCTTACTGTCTATGTTTGAACCATTCCTGTGACACTAGTTATAGATTCCGATGTTTCACTTCAGGTTTACTGTATCCTTCTGAAGTTCTTATTGACGATGAAACACAGAAATGGCATCGGAATTAAATACAATAGGCACAATGCCGACTTAAGTACAAGATAACTGACTCTTCTTACTGTGTAAGTTTTGAACCATTCCTGTGACACTAGTTATAGAATCCTATGCTTCACTTCAGGTGTACTGTATCCCTCTGACCTTCTTATTGATGATGAAACACAGAAATTGCATCAGAATTAAATACAAAAGGCACAATGCCGACTTAAGTACAAGAAAACTGACTCTTCTTACTGTCTATGTTTGAACCATTCCTGTGACACTAGTCATAGATTCCGATGCTTCACTTCAGGTTTACTGTATCCCTCTGACCTTCTTATTGACGATGAAACACAGAAATTGCATTGGAATTAAATACAAAAGGCACAATGCTGACTTAAGTACAAGAAAACTGACTCTTCTTACAGTCTATGTTTTGAACCATTCCTGTGACACTAGTTATAGATCCGATGCTCACATCATTTTCACTGTATGCCTCTGACCTTCTTAGTGACGATGAAACACAGAATTTGCTTCGGAATTAAATACAAAAGGCACAATGCCGACTTAAGTACAAGAAAACTGACTCTTCTTACTGTCTATGTTTTGAACCATTACTGTGACACTAGTTATAGATTCCGATGCTTCACTTCAGGTTCACTATATCCCTCTGACCTTCTTATTATGATGAAACACTGAAATTGCATCGGAATTAAATACAAAATGCACAGTGCCGACTTAAGTACAAGAAAACTGACTCTTCTTACTCTCTATGTTTTGAACCATTCATGTGACACTCGTTATAGATTCCGATGCTTTACTTCAGGTCTACTGTATCCCTCTGTCCCTTTTATTGACGATAAAACACAGAAATTGCTTCGGAATTAATAACAAAAGGCACAATGCCCACTTAAGTACAAGATAACTGACTCTTCTTACCATATATGATTTGAACCATTCATGTGACACTACTTATAGATTCCGATGCTTCACTTCAGGTTTACTGTTTCCCTCTGACCTTCTTATTGACGATGAAACACAGAAATTGCATCGGAATTAAATACAAAATGCACAATGCCGACTTAAGTACAAGAAAACTGCCTCTTCTTACTGTCTATGTTTTGAACCATTCCTGTGACACTACTTATAGATTCCGATGCTTCACATCAGGCTTACTGTGTCCCTCTGTCCTTCTTATTGACGATGAAACACAGAAATTGCATCGGAATTAAATACAAAAGGCACAATGCCGACTTAAGTACAAGAAAACTGACTGTTCTTAATGTCTATGATTTGAACCATTCCTGTGACACTAGTTATAGATTCCGATGCTTCACTTCAGGTTTACTGTATCCCTCTGACCTTCTTATTGACGATGAAACACAGAAATTGCATCGGAATTAAAACAAAAGGTTCAACGCCGACTTAAGTACAAGAAAACTGACTCTTCTTACTGTCTATGATTTGAACCATTCATGTGACACTCGTTATAGATTCCGGTGCCTTACTTCTGGTTTACTGTATCACTCTGATCTCCGTATTGACGATGAAACACAGAAATTGCTTCGGAATTGAATTCAAAATGCACAATGCCGACTTAAGTACAAGATTACTGACTCTTCTCACTGTCTGTGGTTTGAACCATTCCTGTTACACTAGTTGTAGATTCCGATGCTTCACTTCATGTTTACTGTATGTCCCTGACCTTCTTAGTGACGATGAAACACAGAGTTTGCTTCGGAATTAAATACAAAAGGCACAATGCCGACTTAAGTACAAGAAAACTGACTCTTCTTACAGTCTATGTTTTGAACCATTCCTGTGACACTAGTTATAGATCCGATGCTCACATCAGGTTCACTGTATGCCTCTGACCTTCTTATTGACGATGAAACACAGAAATTGCATTGGAATTAAATACAAAAGGCACAATGCTGACTTAAGTACAAGAAAACTGACTCTTCTTACAGTCTATGTTTTGAACCATTCCTGTGACACTAGTTATAGATCCGATGCTCACATCAGGTTCACTGTATGCCTCTGACCTTCTTAGTGACGATGAAACACAGAATTTGCTTCGGAATTAAATACAAAAGGCACAATGCCGACTTAAGTACAAGAAAACTGACTCTTCTTACTGTATATGTTTTCAACCAATCCTGTGACACTAGTTATAGATTCCGATGCTTCACTTCTGGTTTACTGTATCCCTCTGACCTTCTTATTGACGATAAAACACAGAAATTCCATTGGAATTAAATACAAAAGGCACAATGCCGACTTAAGCACAAGAAAACTGACTCTTCTTACTGTCTATGTTTGAACCATTCCTGTGACACTAGTTATAGATTCCGATGCTTCACTTTAGGTTCACTGTATCGCTCTGACCTTCGTATTGACGATGAAACACCGAAATTGCATCGGAATTAAATACAAAAGGCGCAATGCCGACTTAAGTACGAGATAACTGACCCTACTTACTGTCTGTGGTTTGAATCATTCCTGTTACGCTAGTTATAGATTCCGATGCTTCACTTCAGGTTTACTGTATCCCTCTGACCTTCCTATTGACGATGAAACACTGAAATTGCATCGGAATTAAATACAAAAGTCACAATGCCGACTTAAGTAAAAGAAAACTAACTCTTCTAACTGTCTATGTTTGAACCGTTGCTGTTACACTAGTTATAGATTCACATGCTTCACTTCAGGTTTACTCTATCCCTCTGACCTTCGTATTGACGATGAAACACACAATTTGCCACGGAATTAAATACAAAATGCACAATGCCGACTTAAGTACAAGAAAATTGACTCTTCTTACTGTCTATGATTTGAACCATTCCTGTGACACTTGTTATAGATTCCGATGTTTCACTTCAGGTTCACTGTATCCCTCTGACCTTCTTATTATGATGAAACACTGAAATTGCATCGGAATTAAATACAAAATGCACAGTGCCGACTTAAGTACAAGAAAACTGACTCTTCTTACTCTCTATGTTTTGAACCATTCATGTGACACTCGTTATAGATTCCGATGCTTTACTTCAGGTCTACTGTATCCCTCTGACCCTTTTATTGACGATAAAACACAGAAATTGCTTCGGAATTAATAACAAAAGGCACAATGCCCACTTAAGTACAAGATAACTGACTCTTCTTACCATATATGATTAGAACCATTCATGTGACACTACTTATAGATTCCGATGCTTCACTTCAGGTTTACTGTTTCCCTCTGACCTTCTTATTGACGATGAAACACAGAAATTGCATCGGAATTAAATCACAAAAGGCACAATGCCGACTTAAGTACAAGAAAACTGACTCTTCTTAATGTCTATGATTTGAACCATTCCTGTGACACTAGTTATAGATTCCGATGCTTCACTTCAGGTTTACTGTATCCCTCTGACCTTCTTATTGACGATGAAACACAGAAATTGCATCGGAATTAAAACAAAAGGTTCAACGCCGACTTAAGTACAAGAAAACTGACTCTTCTTACTGTCTATGATTTGAACCATTCATGTGACACTCGTTATAGATTCCGGTGTCTTACTTCTGGTTTACTGTATCACTCTGACCTCCGTATTGACGATGAAACACAGAAATTGCTTCGGAATTGAATACAAAATGCACAATGCCGACTTAAGTACAAGATTACTGACTCTTCTCACTGTCTGTGGTTTGAACCATTCCTGTTACACTAGTTATAGATTCCGATGCTTCACTTCATGTTTACTGTATGTCCCTGACCTTCTTAGTGACGATGAAACACAGAGTTTGCTTCGGAATTAAATACAAAAGGCACAATGCCGACTTAAGTACAAGAAAACTGACTCTTCTTACAGTCTATGTTTTGAACCATTCCTGTGACACTAGTTATAGATCCGATGCTCACATCAGGTTCACTGTATGCCTCTGACCTTCTTATTGACGATGAAACACAGAAATTGCATTGGAATTAAATACAAAAGTCAGAATGCTGACTTAAGTACAAGAAAACTGACTCTTCTTACTGTCTATGTTTTCAACCAATCCTGTGACACTAGTTATAGATTCCGATGCTTCACTTCTGGTTTACTGTATCCCTCTGACCTTCTTATTGACGATGAAACACAGAAATTCCATTGGAATTAAATACAAAAGGCACAATGCTGACTTAAGTACAAGAAAACTGACTCTTCTTACTGTCTATGTTTTGAACCATTCCTGTGACACTAGTTATGGATTCCGATGCTGCACTTCAGGTTTACTCTATCCCTCTGACCTTCTTTTTGACGATGAAACACAGAAATTGCATAGGAATTAAATACAAAAGGCACAATGCCGACTTAAGTACAAGAAAACTGACTCTTCTTACTGTCTATGCTTTGAACCATTCCTGTGACACTAGTTATAGATTCCGATGCTTCACTTCAGGTTTGCTGTATCCCTCTGACCTTCTTATTGACGATGAAACACAGAAATTGCATCGGATTTAAAAACAAAAGGCACAATGCCGACTTAAGCACAAGAAAACTGACTCTTCTTACTGTCTATGTTTGAACCATTCCTGTGACACTAGTTATAGATTCCGATGCTTCACTTTAGGTTCACTGTATCGCTCTGACCTTCGTATTGACGATGAAACACCGAAATTGCATCGGAATTAAATACAAGAGGCACAATGCCGACTTAAGTACAAGAAAACTGACTCTTCTTACTGTCTATGTTTTGAACCATTCCTGTGACACTAGTAATAGTTTCCGATGTTTCACTTCAGGTTTACTGTATGCCTCTGACTTTCTTATTGACTGTGAAACACTGCAATTGTATCGGAATTAAATACAAAAGGCACAATGCCGACTTAAGTACAAGAAGACTGACTCTTGTTACTGTCTATGTTTTGAACCATTCCTGGGACACTAGTTATAGATTCCGATGCTTCACGTCAGGTTTACTGTATCCCTCTGACCTTCTTATTGACGATGAAACACAGAAATTGCATCGGAATTAAATACAAAATGCACAATGCCGACTTAAGTACAAGAAAACTGTCTCTTCTTACTGTCTATGTTGTGAACAATTCATGTGACACTCGTTATGGATTCCGTTGCTTTACTTCAGGTTTACTGTATCCCTCTGACCTTCTTATTGACGATGAAACACAGAAATTGCTTCGGAATTAAATACAAAAGGCACAATGCCGACTTAAGTACGAGATAACTGACCCTTCTTACTGTCTGTGGTTTGAATCATTCCTGTTACGCTAGTTATAGATTCCGATGCTTCACTGCAGGTTTACTGTATCCCTCTGACCTTCCTATTGACGATGAAACACTGAAATTGCATCGGAATTAAATACAAAAGTCACAATGCCGACTTAAGTAAAAGAAAACTAACTCTTCTAACTGTCTATGTTTGAACCGTTCCTGTTACACTAGTTATAGATTCCGATGCTTCACTTCTGGTTTACTCTATCCCTCTGACCTTCGTATTGACGATGAAACACACAATTGGCCACGGAATTAAATACAAAATGCACAATGCCGACTTAAGTACAAGAAAGTTGACTCTTCTTACTGTCTATGATTTGAACCATTCCTGTGACACTTGTTATAGATTCCGATGTTTCACTTCAGGTTTACTGTATCCTTCTGAAGTTCTTATTGACGATGAAACACAGAAATTGCATCGGAATTAAATACAATAGACACAATGCCGACTTAAGTACAAGATAACTGACTCTTCTTACTGTGTTAGTTTTGAACCATTCCTGTGACACTAGTTATAGAATCCTATGCTTCACTTCAGGTTTACTGTATCCCTCTGACATTCTTATTGACGATGAAACACAGAAATTGCATCAGAATTAAATACAAAAGGCACAATGCTGACTTAAGTACAAGAAAACTGACTCTTCTTACTGTCTATGTTTGAACCATTCCTGTGACACTAGTCATAGATTCCGATGCTTCACTTCAGGTTTACTGTATCCCTCTGACCTTCTTATTGACGATGAAACACAGAAATTGCATTGGAATTAAATACAAAAGGCACAATGCTGACTTAAGTACAAGAAAACTGACTCTTCTTACAGTCTATGTTTTGAACCATTCCTGTGACACTAGTTATAGATCCGATGCTCACATCAGGTTCACTGTATGCCTCTGACCTTCTTAGTGACGATGAAACACAGAATTTGCTTCGGAATTAAATACAAAAGGCACAATGCCGACTTAAGTACAAGAAAACTGACTCTTCTTACTGTCTATGTTTTCAACCAATCCTGTGACACTAGTTATAGATTCCGATGCTTCACTTCTGGTTTACTGTATCCCTATGACCTTCTTATTGACGATGAAACACAGAAATTCCATTGGAATTAAATACAAAAGGCACAATGCTGACTTAAGTACAAGAAAACTGACTCTTCTTACTGTCTATGCTTTGAACTATTCCTGTGACACTAGTTATGGATTCCGATGCTTCACTTCAGGTTTACTGTATCCCTCTGACCTTCTTTTTGACGATGAAACACAGAAATTGCATCGGAATTAAATACAAAAGGCTTAATGCCGACTTAAGTACAAGAAAACTGACTCTTCTTACTGTCTATGCTTTGAACCATTCCTGTGACACTAGTTATAGATTCCGATGCTTCACTTCAGGTTTGCTGTATCCCTCTGAGCTTCGTATTGACGATGAAACACAGAAATTGCATCGGAATTAAATCACAAAAGGCACAATGCCGACTTAAGTACAAGAAAAATGACTCTTCTTAATGTCTATGATTTGAACCATTCCTGTGACACTAGTTATAGATTCCGATGCTTCACTTCAGGTTTACTGTATCCCTCTGACCTTCTTATTGACGATGAAACACAGAAATTGCATCGGAATTAAAACAAAAGGTTCAACGCCGACTTAAGTACAAGAAAACTGACTCTTCTTACTGTCTATGATTTGAACCATTCATGTGACACTCGTTATAGATTCCGGTGTCTTACTTCTGGTTTACTGTATCACTCTGACCTCCGTATTGACGATGAAACACAGAAATTGCTTCGGAATTGAATACAAAATGCACAATGCCGACTTAAGTACAAGATTACTGACTCTTCTCACTGTCTGTGGTTTGAACCATTCCTGTTACACTAGTTATAGATTCCGATGCTTCACTTCATGTTTACTGTATGTCCCTGACCTTCTTAGTGACGATGAAACACAGAGTTTGCTTCGGAATTAAATACAAAAGGCACAATGTCGACTTAAGTACAAGAAAACTGACTCTTCTTACAGTCTATGTTTTGAACCATTCCTGTGAC
Organism: Schistocerca piceifrons; assembly: GCF_021461385.2. NCBI lineage: Eukaryota > Metazoa > Arthropoda > Insecta > Orthoptera > Acrididae > Schistocerca > Schistocerca piceifrons. The sequence goes on along the minus strand of NW_025728325.1, from coordinate 9,023 downwards.
ACTAGTTATAGATCCGATGCTCACATCAGGTTCACTGTATGCCTCTGACCTTCTTATTGACGATGAAACACAGAAATTGCATTGGAATTAAATACAAAAGGCAGAATGCTGACTTAAGTACAAGAAAACTGACTCTTCTTACTGTCTATGTTTTCAACCAATCCTGTGACACTAGTTATAGATTCCGATGCTTCACTTCTGGTTTACTGTATCCCTCTGACCTTCTTATTGACGATGAAACACAGAAATTCCATTGGAATTAAATACAAAAGGCACAATGCTGACTTAAGTACAAGAAAACTGACTCTTCTTACTGTCTATGTTTTGAACCATTCCTGTGACACTAGTTATGGATTCCGATGCTGCACTTCAGGTTTACTCTATCCCTCTGACCTTCTTTTTGACGATGAAACACAGAAATTGCATAGGAATTAAATACAAAAGGCACAATGCCGACTTTAGTACAAGAAAACTGACTCTTCTTACTGTCTATGCTTTGAACCATTCCTGTGACACTAGTTATAGATTCCGATGCTTCACTTCAGGTTTGCTGTATCCCTCTGACCTTCTTATTGACGATGAAACACAGAAATTGCATCGGATTTAAAAACAAAAGGCACAATGCCGACTTAAGCACAAGAAAACTGACTCTTCTTACTGTCTATGTTTGAACCATTCCTGTGACACTAGTTATAGATTCCGATGCTTCACTTTAGGTTCACTGTACCGCTCTGACCTTCGTATTGACGATGAAACACCGAAATTGCATCGGAATTAAATACAAGAGGCACAATGCCGACTTAAGTACAAGAAAACTGACTCTTCTTACTGTCTATGTTTTGAACCATTCCTGTGACACTAGTAATAGTTTCCGATGTTTCACTTCAGGTTTACTGTATGCCTCTGACTTTCTTATTGACTGTGAAACACTGCAATTGTATCGGAATTAAATACAAAAGGCACAATGCCGACTTAAGTACAAGAAGACTGACTCTTGTTACTGTCTATGTTTTGAACCATTCCTGGGACACTAGTTATAGATTCCGATGCTTCACGTCAGGTTTACTGTATCCCTCTGACCTTCTTATTGACGATGAAACACAGAAATTGCATCGGAATTAAATACAAAAGGCACAATGCCGACTTAAGTACAAGAAAACTGTCTCTTCTTACTGTCTATGTTGTGAACAATTCATGTGACACTCGTTATGGATTCCGTTGCTTTACTTCAGGTTTACTGTATCCCTCTGACCTTCTTATTGACGATGAAACACAGAAATTGCTTCGGAATTAAATACAAAAGGCACAATGCCGACTTAAGTACGAGATAACTGACCCTTCTTACTGTCTGTGGTTTGAATCATTCCTGTTACGCTAGTTATAGATTCCGATGCTTCACTGCAGGTTTACTGTATCCCTCTGACCTTCCTATTGACGATGAAACACTGAAATTGCATCGGAATTAAATACAAAAGTCACAATGCCGACTTAAGTAAAAGAAAACTAACTCTTCTAACTGTCTATGTTTGAACCGTTCCTGTTACACTAGTTATAGATTCCGATGCTTCACTTCTGGTTTACTCTATCCCTCTGACCTTCGTATTGACGATGAAACACACAATTTGCCACGGAATTAAATACAAAATGCACAATGCCGACTTAAGTACAAGAAAATTGACTCTTCTTACTGTCTATGATTTGAACCATTCCTGTGACACTTGTTATAGATTCCGATGTTTCACTTCAGGTTTACTGTATCCTTCTGAAGTTCTTATTGACGATGAAACACAGAAATTGCATCGGAATTAAATACAATAGACACAATGCCGACTTAAGTACAAGATAACTGACTCTTCTTACTGTGTAAGTTTTGAACCATTCCTGTGACACTAGTTATAGAATCCTATGCTTCACTTCAGGTTTACTGTATCCCTCTGACATTCTTATTGACGATGAAACACAGAAATTGCATCAGAATTAAATACAAAAGGCACAATGCTGACTTAAGTACAAGAAAACTGACTCTTCTTACTGTCTATGTTTGAACCATTCCTGTGACACTAGTCATAGATTCCGATGCTTCACTTCAGGTTTACTGTATCCCTCTGACCTTCTTATTGACGATGAAACACAGAAATTGCATTGGAATTAAATACAAAAGGCACAATGCTGACTTAAGTACAAGAAAACTGACTCTTCTTACAGTCTATGTTTTGAACCATTCCTGTGACACTAGTTATAGATCCGATGCTCACATCTGGTTCACTGTATGCCTCTGACCTTCTTAGTGACGATGAAACACAGAATTTGCTTCGGAATTAAATACAAAAGTCACAATGCCGACTTAAGTACAAGAAAACTGACTCTTCTTACTGTCTATGTTTTCAACCAATCCTGTGACACTAGTTATAGATTCCGATGCTTCACTTCTGGTTTACTGTATCCCTATGACCTTCTTATTGACGATGAAACACAGAAATTCCATTGGAATTAAATACAAAAGGCACAATGCTGACTTAAGTACAAGAAAACTGACTCTTCTTATTGTCTATGTTTTGAACCATTCCTGTGACACTAGTTATGGATTCCGATGCTTCACTTCAGGTTTACTGTATCCCTCTGACCTTCTTTTTGACGATGAAGCACAGAAATTGCATCGGAATTAAATACAAAAGGCTTAATGCCGACTTAAGTACAAGAAAACTGACTCTTCTTACTGTCTATGCTTTGAACCATTCCTGTGACACTAGTTATAGATTCCGATGCTTCACTTCAGGTTTGCTGTATCCCTCTGAGCTTCGTATTGACGATGAAACACAGAAATTGCATCGGATTTAAAAACAAAAGGCACAATGCCGACTTAAGTACAAGAAAACTGACTCTTCTTACTGTCAATGTTTGAACCATTCCTGTGACACTAGTTATAGATTCCGATGCTTCACTTCAGGTTCACTGTATCGCTCTGACCTTCTTATTGACGATGAAACACCGAAATTGCATCGGAATTAAATACAAAAGGCACAATGCCGACTTAAGTACAAGAAAACTGATTCTTCTTACTGTCTATGTTTGAACCATTCCTGTGACACTAGTTATAGATTCCGATGCTTCACTTTAGGTTCACTCTATCCCTCTGACCTTCTTATTGACAATGAAACACCGAAATTGCATCGGAATTAAATACAAAAGGCCAAATGCCGACTTAAGTACAAGAAAACTGACTCTTCTTAGTGTCTATGTTTTGAACCATTCCTGTGACACTAGTAATAGATTCCGATGTTTCACTTCAGGTTTACTGTATGCCTCTGACTTTCTTATTGACTGTGAAACACTGAAATTGTATCGGAATTAAATGCAAAAGGCACAATGCCGACTTAAGTACAAGAAAACTGACTCTAGTTACTGTCTATGTTTTGAACCATTCCTGGGACACTAGTTATAGATTCCGATGCTTCACGTCAGGTTTACTGTATCCCTCTGACCTTCTTATTGACGATGAAACACAGAAATTGCATGGGAATTAAATACAAAAGGCACAATGCCGACTTAAGTACAAGAAAACTGTCTCTTCTTACTGTCTATGTTGTGAACAATTCATGTGACACTCGTTATAGATTCAGTTGCTTTACTTCAGGTTTACTGTATCCCTCTGACCTTCTTATTGACGATGAAACACAGAAATTGCATCGGAATTAAATACAAACATCACAATGCCGACTTAAGTACAGGAAAACTGAGTCTTTTTACTGTCTATGCCTTGAACCATTCCTGTGACACAAGTTATAGATTCCGATGCTTCACTTTAGGTGTACTGTATCCCTCTGACCTTCTTATTGGCGATGAAAATCAGATATTGCATCGGAAATAAATACAAAGGGCACAATGCCGACTTAATTACAAGAAAAATGACTCTTCTTACTATCTATGTTTTGAACCATACCTGTGACACTAGTTATTGATTCCGATGCTTCACTTCAGGTTTACTGTATCCCTCTGACCTTCTTATTGACGATGAAACACAGAAATTACATCGGAATTAGATATAAAAGGCACAATGCCGATTTAAGTACAAGAAAACTGACTCTTCTTACTGTCTATGTTTTGAACCATTCCTGTGACACTAGTAATAGATTCCGATGTTTCACTTCAGGTTTACTTTGTGCCTCTGACTTTCTTATTGACTGTGAAACACTGAAATTGTATCGGAATTAAATACAAAAGGCACAATGCCGACTTAAGTACAAGAAAACTGACTCTTGTTACTGTCTATGTTTTGAACCATTCCTGGGACACTAGTTATAGATTCCGATGCTTCACGTCAGGTTTACTGTATCCCTCTGACCTTCTTATTGACGATGAAACACAGAAATTGCATCGGAATTAAATACAAAAGGCACAATGCCGACTTAAGTACAAGAAAACTGTCTCTTCTTACTGTCTATGTTGTGAACAATTCATGTGACACTCGTTATAGATTCCGTTGCTTTTCTTCAGGTTTACTGTATCCCTCTGACCTTCTTATTGACGATGAAACACAGAAATTGCTTCGGAATTAAATACAAAAGTCACAATGCCGACTTAAGTAAAAGAAAACTAGCTCTCCTAACTGTCTATGTTTGAGCCGTTCCTGTTACACTAGTTATAGGTTCCGATGCTTCACTTCAGGTTTACTGTATCCCTCTGACCTTCGTATTGACGATGAAACACACAATTTGCAACGGAATTAAATACAAAATGCACAATGCCGAATTAAGTACAAGAAAATTGACTCTTCTTACTGTCTATGCTTTGAACCATTCCTGTGACACTAGTTACAGATTCCGATGCTTCACTTCAGGTTTACTGTATCCTTCTGAAGTTCTTATTGACGATGAAACACAGAAATTGCATCGGAATTAAATACAATAGGCACAATGCCGACTTAAGTACAAGATAACTGACTCTTCTTACTGTGTAAGTTTTGAACCATTCCTGTGACACTAGTTATTGAATCCTATGCTTCACTTCAGGTTTACTGTATCCCTCTGACCTTCTTATTGACGATGAAACACAGAAATTGCATCAGAATTAAATACAAAAGGCACAATGCCGACTTAAATACAAGAAAACTTACTCTTCTTACTGTCTATGTTTGAACCATTCCTGTGACACTAGTCATAGATTCCGATGCTTCACTTCAGGTTTACTGTATCCCTCTGACCTTCTTATTGACGATGAAACACAGAAATTACATCGGAATTAAATAGAAAAGTCACAATGCCGACTTAAGTACAAGAAAACTGACTCTTCTTACTGTCTATGTCTTGAACCATTCCTGTGACACAAGTTATAGATTCCGATGCTTCACTTTAGGTTTACTGTATCCCTCTGACCATCTTCTTGACGATGAAAAACAGATATTGCATCGGAAATAAATACAAACAGCACAATGCCGACTTAATTACAAGAAAAATGACTCTTCTTACTGTCTATGTTTTGAACCATACCTGTGACACTAGTTACAGATTCCGATGCTTCACTTCAGGTCTACTGTATACCTCTGACCTCCTTATTGACGATGAATCACAGAAATTGCATCGGAATTAAATACAAAAGGCACAATGCTGACTTAAGTACAAGAAAAATTACTCTTCTTACGGTCTATGTTTTGAACCATTCATTAGACACTAGCTATAGATTCCGATGCTTCACTTCAAGTTTACTGTATCCCTCTGACCTTCTTATTGACGATGAAACACAGAAATTGCATTGGAATTAAATACAAAAGGCACAATGCTGACTTAAGTACAAGAAAACTGACTCTTCTTACTGTCTATGTTTTGAACCATTCATGTGACACTAGTTATGGATTCCGATGCTTCACTTCAGGTTTACTGTATCCCTCTGACCTTCTTTTTGACGATGAAACACAGAAATTGCATCGGAATTAAATACAAAAGCCACAATGCCGACTTAAGTACAAGAAAACTGACTCTTCTTAATGTCTATGTTTTGATCCATTCCTGTGACACTAGTTATTGATTCCGATGCTTCACTTCTGGTTTGCAGTATCTTTCCGGCATTCTTATTGACGATGAAACACAGAAATTGCATCGGAATTAAATAGAAAAGTCACAATGTCGACTTAAGTAAAAGAAAACTAACTCTTCTAACTGTCTATGTTTGAACCATTCCTGTTACACTAGTTATAGATTCCGATGCTTCACTTCAGGTTTACTGTATCCCTCTGACCTTCGTATTGACGATGAAACACACAATTTGCAACGGAATTAAATACAAAAGGCACAATGCCGACTTAAGTACAAGAAAATTGACTCTTCTTACTGTCTATGTTTTGAACCATTCCTGTGACACTAGTTATAGAATCCGATGCTTCACTTCAGGTTTACTGTATCCCTCTGACCTTCTTATTGACGATGAAACACAGAAATTGCATCGGAATTAAATAGAAAAGTCACAATGCCGACTTAAGTACAAGAAAACTGACTCTTCTTACTGTCTATGTCTTGAACCATTCCTGTGACACAAGTTATAGATTCCGATGCTTCACTTTAGGTTTACTGTATCCCTCTGACCATCTTCTTGACGATGAAAAACAGATATTGCATCGGAAATAAATACAAAAGGCACAATGCCGACTTAATTTCAAGAAAAATGACTCTTCTTACTATCTATGTTTTGAACCATACCTGTGACACTAATTACAGATTCCAATGCCTCACTTCAGGTTTACTGTATACCTCTGACCTCCTTATTGACAATGAATCACAGAAATTGCACCGGAATTAAATACAAAAAGCACAATGCTGACTTAAGTACAAGAAAACAGACTCTTCTTACTGTCTATGTTTTGAACCATTCATGTGACACTAGTTATGGATTCCGATGCTTCACTTCAGGTTTACTGTATCCCTCTGACCTTCTTTTTGACGATGAAACACAGAAATTGCATCGGAATTAAATACAAAAGGCACAATGCCGACTTAAGTACAAGAAAACTGACTCTTCTTACTGTCTATGGTTTGAACCTTTCCTGTGAGACTAGTTATAGATTCCGATGGTTCACTTCAGGGTTACTGTATCCCTCTGACTTTCTTATTGACGATGAAACACAGAAATTGCATCGGAATTAAATACAAAAGGCACAATGCCGACTTAAGTACAAGAAAACTGACTCTTCTTAATGTCTACGTTTTGAACCATTCCTGTGACACTAGTTATTGATTCCGATGCCTCACTTCAGGTTTACTGTATCCTTCCGACCTTCTTATTGACGATGAAACACAGAAATTGCATCGGAATTAAATAGAAAAGTCACAATGCCGACTTAAGTAAAAGAAAACTAACTCTACTAACTGTCTATGTTTGAACCATTCCTGTTACACTAGTTATAGATTCCGATGCTTCACTTCAGGTTTACTGTATCCCTCTGACCTTCGTATTGACGATGAAACACACAATTTGCAACGGAATTAAATACAAAAGGCACAATGCCGACTTAATTTCAAGAAAAATGACTCTTCTTACTGTCTATGTTTTGAACCATTCCTGTGACACTAGTTATAGATTCCGATGCTTCACTTCAGGTTTACTGTATCCCTCTGACCTTCTTATTGACGATGAAACACAGAAATTGCATCGGAATTAAATAGAAAAGTCACAATGCCGACTTAAGTACAAGAAAACTGACTCTTCTTACTGTCTATGTCTTGAACCATTCCTGTGACACAAGTTATAGATTCCGATGCTTCACTTTAGGTTTACTGTATCCCTCTGACCATCTTCTTGACGATGAAAAACAGATATTGCATCGGAAATAAATACAAAAGGCACAATGCCGACTTAATTTCAAGAAAAATGACTCTTCTTACTGTCTATGTTTTGAACCATACCTGTGACACTAATTACAGATTCCAATGCCTCACTTCAGGTTTACTGTATACCTCTGACCTCCTTATTGACAATGAATCACAGAAATTGCACCGGAATTAAATACAAAAGGCACAATGCTGACTTAAGTACAAGAAAACAGACTCTTCTTACTGTCTATGTTTTGAACCATTCATGTGACACTAGTTATGGATTCCGATGCTTCACTTCAGGTTTACTGTATCCCTCTGACCTTCTTTTTGACGATGAAACACAGAAATTGCATCGGAATTAAATACAAAAGGCACAATGCCGACTTAAGTACAAGAAAACTGACTCTTCTTACTGTCTATGGTTTGAACCTTTCCTGTGAGACTAGTTATAGATTCCGATGGTTCACTTCAGGGTTACTGTATCCCTCTGACCTTCTTATTGACGATGAAACACAGAAATTGCATCGGAATTAAATACAAAAGGCACAATGCCGACTTAAGTACAAAAAAACTGACTCTTCTTAATGTCTATGTTTTGAACCATTCCTGTGACACTAGTTATTGATTCCGATGCCTCACTTCAGGTTTACTGTATCCTTCCGACCTTCTTATTGACGATGAAACACAGAAATTGCATCGGAATTAAATAGAAAAGTCACAATGCCGACTTAAGTAAAAGAAAACTAACTCTTCTAACTGTCTATGTTTGAACCATTCCTGTTACACTAGTTATAGATTCCGATGCTTCATTTCAGGTTTACTGTATCCCTCTGACCTTCGTATTGACGATGAAACACACAATTTGCAACGGAATTAAATACAAAATGCACAATGCCGACTTAAGTACAAGAAAATTGACTCTTCTTACTGTCTATGTTTTGGACCATTCCTGTGACACTAGTTATAGATTCCGATGCTTCACTTCAGGTTTACTGTATCCTTCTGAAGTTCTTATTGACGATGAAACACAGAAATTGCATCAGAATTAAATACAATAGGCACAATGCCGACTTAAGTACAAGATAACTGACTCTTCTTACTGTGTAAGATTTGAACCATTCCTGTGACACTAGTTATAGAATCCTATGCTTCACTTCAGGTTTACTGTATCCCTCTGACCTTCTTATTGACGATGAATCACAGAAATTGCATGGGAATTAA